>NW_006921635.1:13731021-13733777 GCF_000298275.1 Orycteropus afer afer
AGTTGACTTTGATTGTGAAGACTTTCAAATAAAAAGTTGCAAAGCTGAGTCCCCAGAGATTCTGCTCCAGCAAGGGGAAGAGCCTATCACCTATAATTCTGCTAAGTCGTCGATGATTCCACTGCACGACAAAGATTTCAACTTAAAAATAGGGATGGGGAGTGGTAACGCACAGTAAAAGCGAACATTCATTGAGTAGACAGTATGTGCTGGGCAATGCTGACCACTTTCCACGCAGTAACTCGTTGGGTCCTCCAATGTGAAATACATGCCACTACCGTTAACTTGATTTACGGATGAGGACCTGAGGCTTAGAAAGCCCAGCACTTGCCCTGGTTCTGACAGCTAGTAAGAGGTGGAATTTCAACTAGGTGGAGTTTAGAGCACATGCTCTGTTTACTTCCTTGGGATAATGTTTAAGATGATGAGCACCTTGACCTTTTAGGGTATCACAGAGAGCCACCTGGCCAGAGCTTCCAATCCTGGGAAGTTTTAAGAAGCACTGGTGCCTGGTCCCCATACCAAATCAGCGCGAATCTCTCCTGGGTGTTTCAGGTGTTGTTGCTACTTTTATTTGCTTAGCTACCCATGTGATTCTACCGTGCAGCCAGAGTTGAGAACCCAGAATTTGGGTATTGGAATCCTAGAAGGCTTTTTGCTGTAAGTCCCCAACCGTCAATGCAGGTCCCAGCTCTGCCACTCACACAAGGCCTGGAAGCAAATGCTTTTCGTTGCTGAGTGTTTCAGCCTGTTGCTAACGTGGCCTGAATCCAAGAATTAGTGGAAGCTTCCAGAAGCACAAAGTTCTGTGGTATACTGGGTGTCTCCGACTTGTACTTGTCTGCCTATGCCTCTTCCCCCTTAATTGTGCAGGAGAGGAGTGCTTACCAAAGGACTGTGATTTAACGACCGAGAGGTCCCCACTGAAATCACACCCCATGGTACTCACTGCGTACCGCCATACATAACCAGGGACATGATTACTGACTTCTAGTCTTCTCTGGGCTGGAGCACAACTCTTGGGCAATTCTCAGCATGGGAGATGGAGCGGGCTTGTTATCAGAGCGAAGGACAGCTCTGAGTTCCAGTTCGACAACAAGCCTTCTCTGAGCACCTCCTCCTTACCTGACACTGGGCTAGGTCCTGGGAGACACCAGCATGCCTCACGGAACTCAGATTCTATAAGGAAACAGACATACTTCTTCAACCATTCAGTCCATACCTATGTGCCAAACTCTGTTCAAAGCACTAGCAACAAGGACAGTATTTAAAATATTAAACTGGTTTGGCACAAGCAGGGAATCCGAAAGGACGTTCTGCTGGGCCAAGTGTTAACCTTTAAGCTGCTGGCCCATGGAGAAGATCTGGTGCCATTCTGAGAAAGGTCCAGGATGGCTGGGATACTGGGGTGGGGGGAGAAAGGTGGGGTTGCTGTAGCTGCAGTTCACCAGCAACGTTTTGTTCTGTTATATATAAGGTCACCGTGAATCAGAGCTGACTCAAAAGCAGCTGACAGTAACAAACGTATCTCAGTATTTTAATAACTGGTGGTGCAAACAGGTAAGCACTTGTCTGCTAAATGGAGGCTGGTGACTGACATGGAGTCGCTCAGAGTTGCAATTAACTCAACGGCACCCAACAACAAAGTCTTCAGTCCCTAGGTGGTGCAAACGGTTCAAGCACTCAACTGCTAACCACAAGGTTGATGGTTCGAGTCCACCAAGAGATGCTTCACAAGAAAACTCTGCAATGTACTCCTGAAAAATGAGTCACTGAAAACCCAATGGAGCACAAGTCCACTCCGATACGCATGGGGTCGCCATGAGTCGTAATCAACTCGACAGCAAATGATCACTAGTTAATGCTGTTATCAGTGACTGCCAGCTGACGGTCAGCCCCAGCTGAGCACACAAGTGAAAAAGCCAGCCAAGGTTCCTGACCCCTTGAACTTACCTTCTATTTCAAGGGTGGGCAAACTTTGGCTCTAAAGGACCAAACCATTTTTTCAGGGCCTGCAGGCTATAAGGTCATCATTTTACTATAAAAGCAAATACAATGGTCCGATCTGTAATTGATCATAGGGCTGGCGAGGCAGTGTTTCACTATTGTGCACAGAATGGTCCTGAGTCTTTGATTTGAAGGCAGCTAACAATAACAATGGTAGATGCTAACAGTAGGAGCTCTGGTAGCACAATGCCTAAGGCACTTGACTGTTAACCAGAAGGCTGGTGGTTCAAACCCACAGCCACTCCTTGGAAGGAAGGTTGGGCAATCTACTTCTGTAGTGATACTGCCTCGGGAACCCAAGGAGGGGTCGCTATGAGTCAGGGCCCATTCGGCGGCACATAACAACAATAACAACAACAATGGTAGATGCTAACAGTAATTAGGAAATAAAGAGGAGGTGATAACTCAGCCTGGGAGTTGATGGGAGTTGACGGATGCTCCCTGAAGGAGGTGGCAGCCATACTGCCTGCTCAGATGCCTGACACTGAAACAGGCCAACTCACCAGGGGCCTTGGAGAGCCTCTGAGAAGCACATGGCTTCCCTTGTGGTTGTCATCACCAGCTCTTTTCTTGTGCCCTCAGGCCCTCCACAGCTACAACGACGGAGATTTTGAAGGGGCCAGGCGGCTCGGGCGGAACGCCAAGTGGGTGGCCGTCGCCTCCATCATCATTGGCCTTCTCATCATCGCCATCACTTGTGCGGTTCACTTCACAAAGCAGTAAGTAGGAGCCCTGAATTCCTCCCTCAA
>NW_006921635.1:13733877-13734973 GCF_000298275.1 Orycteropus afer afer
AGCTGCTCTATCCAGAACAGGGATCAACACACTTTCTGTCAAGATCCAGATGGTAAATACTTTAGGCCTTGTGGGTCCTTGCGTGGCACCAGTGATTGCAATCAGCTGCTAACCTTTGGATTGGTAGTCTGAACCCACCCAGCAGCTCCACAGAAAAAAGGCCAGGCAAAATGTCGCCATAAAAATTATACCCACAATTCATCAAGCAGTTTTACCCTGTAGCCAATGTAATGGTATTTTAGAAATTCTGTAATAATTCTGTAACTATAGATTGCAACCAAGAAAACCTTGGGAGCACAATTCTGCTCTGTAACACACGGGGTCACCAGGAGTCAGAATCAGTTAGATGGCAACAGGGCATGCAGTCTCTGTTGCAAACACTTAGTAGCAGCAGTAGTTACATGCAAACACTTAACTCAGTCATTTTAGCTCCAAAGCAGCCACAGACAGTATGTAAATAAACCCGCATGTTTGCATTTCAATCAAACTTTATTTACGAAAAACAGGTGGCTGGCCTGTGGGCTGCAGTTTGCCAAGCACAGATCCAGAACTTGAGATCTCTTCAGACTAAGGCAGACAAGCAAAGACCAGAGAATCCCACATGGGCTTTTCCCTGCCTTGGCTCATGCCACTTTTGCTCACAATTTACCTGCTGAAACCATCACAAGTTTTGTTACATGCTGTGGAGTTGGTTCCGACTCCCAGCAACCCTAAATACAACAGAATGAAACACACTGCACGGCCCTGCGTCATCCTCATAATCACTGCTGTGCCTGAGCCGCTGCCGCAGCCACCGTGTCAGTCCACCCCGCTGAGTCGTCCTCTTTCTGCTCACCCTCTCCAGGGACTCGTCCCACCTGATAACATGTCCAAAGTGTGTGGTACAAAGTCAGCTGTAAGAGGAGGATTAGAATAGTACCCATTCCATAAGCGATGGGAAGATTAATTAGATGACCCACAAAATGTGTAGAGTTTGGTGAATGTTCCTTAGTGTTCAAAAAAAATAATGCAAACCATTTACTGGTCCAAGTCCTCAGAATTTAGAAAGAAGCCATTAAAAAGAGTTCAGGGTTAAAACTCAAACTCATTAAAAAGA
>NW_006921635.1:13735273-13748552 GCF_000298275.1 Orycteropus afer afer
TAACTATGGGGACAAAGAGAGAGGGGAGCTGTTGCATTGCAGGAAATTGCAGTCAATGTCATGAGACAAAATGTATATGAGCTGCTGTATGGAAAGTGAATTTGCTCTATAAACTTTCACCCAAATCACAATAAAAATTATTAAAAAAAAAAAGAGTTCAGGGCTTTGTACTCATGATCCAAATGCGAAGACGAGTTAGTATTCCAGAGGAATGAGGCCAAGTCCTGGCTTGGCTCTTAAGGACTTGTGAAAATACGTAGTGTCCAGACCAGTGCTTGAGCCAGGCGGGTTGTAGTTCACAGCAGGAGACACTGACATAGGACTTAGTGTATGCCAGACACTATACTGGCTTCTTTACATGAATTAACTCACTGAATCCTCACAGCAACCCCAAGTGGTAGGTATTATTATCCCCAATTCACAGATGAGGAAACAGGTTCAGAAGGGTGAAGTGATTTGCCTGAAGCCTCACAGCTAGTTAGTGGTCAAGGTGGGATTTAAAGTCAGGAGAGACGGTCCAGTGTACTCGGTAACCACGGCCCGCAGAAGGCTTTCACCTGTGGCGGGCGGACTCCAGAATGTAAGCGAGGGGAATGTGAGATTTCAATGTAAAGAAAAATGTGGTACAACGGGGTCACAAGCCAAGAACTGCAGGACACAGGCAGGGAGCATGCCTGAATGAAGCAGCCTAACTTAGGGCAATAGGGAGCGGTGGGGACTACGGTGAAGGGGAGCACATTTTAAAAGGCAGCAGCTGCCTCTCTGCTCCAGCCAATTATTACCAGCTAGAACGCAGTGAGGTTCACTTTTCAAAGATATTTGAAAGCTCAGTTTTTAAGTAAAATCTCCTGATTTTTAGATGGTAGCAACCAGATCACATTGTTTAAACATATAGTGAGGACTGAAAACAAAGCCAAAAAAAAAAAAAATCCCAAACAACAAAACTCACATCTTCAGCTCCAGTGGACAATGGGGCTCTCAAAGATGAGTTTAAAGCCCATCAGGACTCCATTCAAGAAGTTCTCCAGGGACCCAGGGGTCTTCTTACTCCCTTACTCCCTTCTTAACAGAAGTGGTTCCCTGTGGAGGGGGTGTTTATGTGGGTATGACTGCACTGAGGCATTATCTATAATAATAAACAGCATCAATAGGAGCTATTTCTCCATTCCTTCTAAGAGGCAGTGTTTCCCAGTGGTTAGAGACTGGACTTCAGTGCCAGCTCCACAAGGGTTCAAATCCTAGCTCCACCACCCAGACCATCTGGGCAAGTTATTAAGATAGCACCCTGTGCTGCAGCTCCCCATCTGTAAAATGAGGGTAATAGTAACTTCCCCCATATTTATGCTCACTTTCCTTTTTTTTTTTTTTAAATAAAGTTTTATTGTGATTTGGGTGATAGTTAACACAGCAAAGTCATTTTCCACACAGCACTTCATACACATTTTGTTTAATGGCATTAACTGCAATTCGCCACAATGTAGCAGCTCTCTTCCCACTTCCTCCCCAGAGTTACCTCTTCCCTGTGACCTTCCTTCCCAGTACTCCCCACACCATCCCCCAGCTATCTCCCTACGCAAACACCGCCCTTCTGTCCCCCCACAATTAATTGATTGATCCCTCCAAGAAGTGTATCTATCTGATATAATTGTTCACCCAATAAGCCTGTCTGTTGTTTTGCTGGAAGCCACATGAGTGAGTTCAGTTCCAGACCTGAAGGGTGCACGTTCCTTTCGAGAAACCTTTTCCTCCATGTTATCAATAAAAACAGAAAGTTTCCCATTGTTAAAAGACCACAGAGAAAGTCAAATGCAAAGCCTTTGTGTGTGTTCTGTGTGGGCGAGACAGAGGGAGCGAGAGAAAGAAAATAGCCCTTAGAGAATGAGATCGATTCTCTCTTTCCATTAAAACCCAGTAACAAGAAAGCCAGTTTCTCAGAACCCTCTGAAACAAAATTTCCCAGCCCTAGCTTTTTGGAGGAATTAAATGGTGATATGGAACCATTAAAAAAGAACTTCCAAACTCTGGGTTGCACAGAAAGAACCTAGAGATTTAAAAGAAGTTGATATCCAAGCCCCACTCCAACTGGCTCAGTGGTAAGTGAGGCCCAATTCAACTCCTTCCCCTCCCTGCTCCCACCATGGGGATTCAGACACAGGAGATTCAGATACAGGCGATTCACCCAGTTCACCTGGCAAAACCCCGGTACATCTCCTTCCCCCAGGGTCCAAAAGGAAGAACACACCAATGGTGACTGTTCACAGAGTGGTCAGTTTTCATTTACATCAGCAGGCTCATCATCCTAACTCGTTAAATCCAACTCAATGCCAAGGAGGGGAGTAAGGTTACCTCCAGGGCAGATGTACCCACAGGGAGGCTCTTTGGTAACCGTCTGAAAAGCAGCAAGGACTTCCACCGAAGGGCTGGAAAAACCTGATTTTAACAGAGGCCAAGACTCAAGAGGGTGACACAAAAAGCCTTGAATATGTGAGTTTTCTGATTTCGAGGCACTTGAAAAGACTGTCGGGATTAGCTGATTGCCTTTGGAAATTTCTGAAGTTCTGCCTTTTAAAAAGGTATTCTTTATCCTTATTAGGAAAACTGTAACCAACCTCTTCTCCCTCAAATGGTAAAAATCCCAAGTATTCTTGGAATAGTCTTGATTCATGATAGCCTTACACCCAAGTTCATACAAGAGTCTCATCATCCTACCTCTATAGGCTATATAGGTAAGCCACATGAGAGATGGGACAAAGAAAGATGAGGTAACATGACAACAGATATTCAAGAGCTCTGGGTAGAATGCACACTGACCAAGGAGACGCCTCTGGTCCACGAGGAACCAGACGCTCGTCGTCTCTCAAAGGCAGAAAACTCTGGCCCTCAAGATGCTGGGGAAGGTGAAGGAATGAATCACAGAAACGTTTAAATATCGGAGCAATCTATTTATCAATCCTGCTCATTCAAGCCCCTGCAGGCTTTACTTCCTGCTGGTGCCTTGAGGATTTCAAGTAAGGTTAAGTTATTTTGGTCACCTTTCTCAAAACCTGGGCCTCAGAGCTGCCCACACAGAATCGTCTGAGATATTTGTAAAAATGCAGAGTCCTGGGCCCCACTCAAAACCCACTCACTCACAATCACTGGGACTGGGGCCCTGAAATGTGCATTTTTTACAAATTCCTACCCCCAAACGATAATTCTTAAGTATTCTAAAGTTGCAGAGCCACTGTTCTAGGACGCTCTCTCTCTCTCTCTCTCTCTCTATATATATATATATCTTGCTCTCTCTCTCGCTCTCCCCTTCCCTGGTCTCAAATATCTTTTAATTATATTAGGATTGGCATATATATCACAGTGAGAGATAAGCAAGATGTTGACCTTTTTGCAAAAACAAAAAGGAAACCTGTCCTTTTCCCTGTACTATGTTGGCTGGGTAAAGTTCCCTGAGGATTGTTTTGCAAAGATGTCTTCAGAGAGTTTTTGTGATGAAAAATGGGGAAACATGATCCATTTCTAGAAAGGAAGATGTTTTCCTTTGTTGGCCCCGGTAAGCAGAAGTAGAGACAAGTTAGACCTAAGTCCCCAGCAATAATGGATAGACTTTGCCTTTAAAAGGGATATAAACTACTGGGAAAGTGACAGGGAAAAAAAAAAATCAGAATAAACATATTTAAAAACACTCAACCTCACTGGTAACCAGGGAAACACAAATTAAAGCAACAAGGAGATACTATCTTTCCTCGTTACCAGATTGAAATAATTAAGATGGGTAGTAACAAGCAAAGTTGGCAAGAACGGGATATTACATTATTGAAGGGCAAGAAGAGTACATTGGGACAGTCTTTTGGGATGTCATTTTGGAAGTATTTATTAAATCTTAAGATCCACATAGAAACCCTACACAATGGTTAAGTACTCAGCTGCTAATTGAAAGATCAGTGGTTCAAACCCACCACTGGTTCCATGAGAGAAAAATCCTAGAGAGATCCCAGCCTAGGAAGCCCAAAGGGAACAGTTCTACCCTGTCCCATAGCGTCGTTATAAGTCAGAAGCAACTTGACAGCATTTAACAACAAAATCCATGTACCCAGAAATCCAGCACTTTAACTTCTTCCCATCCATCCTGGATAGGGGTGCACAAAAAAAGGAGGTCAAACAGTTCTCCCGCCCTAGATGCACATTAGAATCACCTGGACTAGCTTTAAAAAATACCAGGTCAGGACCCTCCCTGGACCAATCAAATTAGAATCTCCAGTAACAGGCCAGGCACTAGTGTGCCCTGTGGCTCTCCAGGTGATTCTAATGTACTGCCAGTGTGGTAAACCACAGATGTGACGTCACGGCCACTGCTGCCATCTGAATTAGGAGAAACAGGAGACAGCCTAAATGTCCGTCGGTAGGACAGTGGTTAAGTATGCGGTGATTTGTTCATAGGATAGATACTATACCATCTCAACGCGGAAATGCCTTTCTTACCATGGCTTTCTTACAAGGCCCCAAACCAGGTCAGCCTGATTCAGTCATGGCCAACAAAGCAACACTGTCATGAACCTGAGTGTATAGAATATGGGTGGGTGAACCGGGACACTCACCAGAACAGGCAAAACCATGGTTAGAAGCCCTGCAAGAAACTTAATCTTCCTCTTAGACAATAAGGCCCGCGTGCACACTGCACAGCAACCAAATCTCTTGACTAGCTGCGTCAAAAATAACGGGGCCCTCTAAAAGATGGCATGGACCCCTTCCCAAGGATGGCGCCCCTGCTGGTGCCTGACCATGCTGCACTGCACGTGTGATGCTCCCCACAGCCCTGGCTACGATCCCATGTCATGCACCAAGCTCCTGGAAGGGCTCGCTACACTTCTTTCAAATCTCCCATCCCGGGGGTTTTAACCACAGTTTTTCTCATTCCAGCTAGCATTCCAGATCACCCAAATTTTAAAAATTCGGGTCTGCTCTAGTTTCACCTCTGTCAGCCATGACTGAACTGGTTCAGTCCAGCTCAAGGCCCTGCGTGATCTGGTGACGGCCTCTAGTTCTTCTCCCAGCATCGTCATCCACACTCATTCCACTCTTTTTTCTTTGAGCAACACAAGCATGCTCCTACCTCAGGGCCTTTGCACTTGCTGTTACCACTGCTTAGACCTCTGTTCCTCCTGATCCTGCCATGGTTTACTTCCACCTCTTCAGGTGCTGCATCACACAGTACCCAAGCAGAGAAGCTATCCCTAATCAACCTCTCTCCAATAGCACCCACAGCCCCACCCTTCCTCTTTGCATCTCCTTCCGCTACTTTAGCTTTTCTTCTTAGCACTGAGCCACTGCCATCGTATTGCTTCTGACTCCTAATGACCCTATAGCAGTCTCTGCCAAATCGTATACTTGCATGTTTATGGTCTGTTTCTTCCTCCTGGGCCACCAACTTCAGGAACATTTTCATTCGTCACTACTCATCATAGGGTGCCTACTTAGAAGCTAGACTACTGGAGCTTAAATCCAGGTTCTGCATCTAAGTGGAGTCCCTGGGTGGTGCAAGTGTTTAATGTGCTTGGCTGCTTACTGAAAGGCTGGCAGTTCGAGACCACTGAAAGGTTTCTCAGAGAAAAAGGCCAGGCAAACTACTATCAAACCAGCCTTTGAAAACTTGGTTTTCAAAGAGAGCAGTTCTACTGACACCTGGAGTCATCATGAGTCAGCCTCTTGGCTGTTTCACCTCTTCAGAGCTGTGCACCCTTGGGCAAGTCTTTTAACCAACCTATGCCTGGTTTTCTCATCTATGAAATGGGATAAGTAACAGTATCCACCTCATAGCCTTGTTGTGAGGATGAAATTGAGTGAATATACCTAAGACACTGCCCATTGCAGTCGCCATGTAACTGTTGAGTATTACCCATACCTGCAGCAGTGCCGCACCTTGCAGAATCTATGCAGCATGATCCCATTTATTTATTTTCAAAAGTCACACACACACAAAACGGTATATAATTTCTAAGTGCATATTTATGTATGAAAATGTAAAGAAAAGTGTCTGGAGGACACACACCACGCTAACGGTGCTATTAACCCTCACCAACAAGACTCAGAAGTGCCCGAGAACCATTTGCCACATCCATATCTTGTGGGGGAGCTCTGGTAGCATAGTGCCTAAGGCACTTGCCTGCTTACCAGAAGGCTGGTGGTTCAAACCCACCAGCCACTCCTCGGAAGGAAGGTTGGGCAATCCTACTTCCGTAGTGATACTGCCTCGGAAACCCAAGGAGGGGTCACTATGAGTCCGGGCCGACTCAACGGCAAACAACAACAACAATATCTTGTGGGGTTTTTTCTTGCCTGTGCCCCATGTACACAAACACATCTTTTCCAAATAAAGTTTTCAAACAGGAGTCAGTGTTTTGCGGTCAAAGCACGTAGCTCTGCTGGTCCGTTTCCATCACTTGTTGATCAGAGTAAAATGCCAACCAACCCACCTCGTTGCCATCAGGTGGCTGCCGGCTCATGGCGGCCCACCGGTGCTCTCCATTGAGTATGGCTGTGTCTCGCACCACGCAGCCGCAGTCGTGCTGTCTGTCTGTCTGTCCCACACAGGGCTTGAGGAGCTGCCGTCATTGTCGGCCGTGAGCGCGGAGGATGGACCTCACCTGCACACACCTCCAGAGTTTCTGAGCAGCGAACCCTTGACTTCAGACCTTGAGGTCTTTTCCTCCAGGACTCTCCAGAGGCAGGTCCCTGGCAACTGAACAGAAAGTCCAAAATTGAAGACCTCAGCCAGTCATTGCTCTGTAAACAACCAAGTAGGCAAGCCCAGTGTCTCAGTGGAAGGCAGGCCGCGGCCCGCGCCCGTTCCCCGCTGCTGCACCTCGCTCAGTCGGCAGTCATGGCTACCACATGGCGGCGGACTTCCGGCTGCAGGGACAGGGAGGGTCCCGGGACGAGCCATGAGCGCAGGGGTTTGCAACGTTCCCCTCGAGCAATCGTTGCATGTGTAAAGTTGTCTAAAATAGCTGGGTTTGTGGGTATTTTTATTTTTACATGCTGCCGCTTTACTCCAGTCGTAACTGCTTCTCCCGTCAACACCTACCCACTAGAGTTCTCCCAAGGGTCATCAATGAAGGGGCTTTCTGCCTTTTGTCTGGGCCCTCACTTTCCCTAACAGCACCTTGCTCGTATCCTTGGTTGGTCAACTTGCCTACAACCTCATGCTTCACTCAAGCAGACTGAGAATATATTTAGTGGTCAATTCTAGGCACGCGCACACCGTCCCCATCCCATTTTGGGGAATGCACTGGCTGGGTGTGGAATGTGTGTTTTTGCAAAATTTTATTAACTTTGCAAAGTTCAAGAACGACCTTTGATTTTTCTGGATGCCACCTGGAAGTGCCACCATTGTATTTCTTTTCTGTCGAATGTAAACCCTTCCAGAGCCCATGCCTGGGTTTAAGGATGCCATCATCGTGTCTGCCAGAAGACACTAACCCTTGTTACCAAAAGTGTGAGGTGGTGTGTGTACCACTGGTGGTACACAAGATAATTTTAAGTACTTGACACACACAAAGTGACACCGAATCACAAAGTTTTCCATTTTCTATTTTTTCCAATCCTGATTCCAGTCAGGAGAAAGTCTCTGCTCAGTACTAATAGGTCTTTAACACCTTCCTGACTTTACTGCTCCTCTCCCTTTTCAACAAAGAAAGAGCAGGCCTCAGGTTCAGAGCCTTCTGTCTTAATAAGTTTAATAATGTTGTTTTGTTTGCATTGTATTTATTCTTATTTATGACCTTCCATTTACAGCTTTCTACTTAGGAATGTATTCCTTTTCAAATAAATTTATTTAAGAAAAGAGGACTTAAACAAAAATACTTAAAAGTGACTAACGCCACAGTTTATATGTATAGATGGCAAAACATCAAAGAACGAATGTTAGAAATTGCACCAACTTTTTTTTTTCTTTTTTAAGCAAAAGGTGCTTATTCTAGTCAAATGAACAGGAAGTGGAAATAAGCAAAATGCCTGAAGTCCGGCCCCTGTTTTCCCACTAGCTGCCAGTGCAAGCCGATTTCAGGCGAGGTTCTTAGCCTCTCTGTTTTCCTACTAGCTGCCCAGGCAAGCCGATTTCAGGCGAGGTTCTTAGCCTCTCTGTGCCTGAAAGTTCTTTACCTGGAAAACGGAGACAAGCCTGTTTACTTACCTAGCAGTGTTGTTGTGAGAATTAATTGCCGCCATAATAAAAATGCCCCTGGAGGGAAGCTTTTAAGTTCTGTACAAATGCAAAGCATTGTTCTGAGTTTTATTACAAAGCTCAGGCTTTTGTTAAAATACTGAACCCCAACAAAAACTGGATGTTGAGGGACACCAGATTCTACCTGCCGTTTCACAAGCTGTCTGTCCCGAGCCAGCGCTTGTCCCAGGAGGACATCTGAATCAGGGACACGTATTCTCAGCACACAGAGGTTCTAGACGCAGCCCAGCACATTGGAGCCTGGTTTGTTTCTGACACTGTGGTTTTTGTTTTGTGTTTGGGTTCCTGGCCTTTTACCCAAATGCAATAAAAATGTTGCTGAGAGGCAAAATAAAAATGGTTTTAAGTAAGCCTGTTTACCATGGTGTGTAAATTGTGTTTTCTTGGGGTTCCCCACCCTCCAGAGACTCCCAAAACCAAAATGTGTTGATCCATCCCCAGCTAATGCTATGGGGAAGACCACAGAGAGGACAGGGTGTGGATTAGAGAGGTATCCATTTTGAATTAATTTATGGGTGGAATGTCAAAAAGGTCAAAAACCCTACTATGATCTATTTTTAAATGTTGGTCCCAACAACTCAATGAGTGCATCGAGTCAGATCCAACTCATAGTGACCCGTCCTTGGGTTTCCGAGGAGCTCTGGCAGCATAGTGCCTAAGGCACTAGACTGCTAACCAGAAGGCTGGCGGTTCAAACCCACCAGCCACTCCTCGGAAGGAAGGTTGGGCAATCTACTTCCGTAGTGATACTGCCTCGGAAACCCAAGGAGGGGTCACTATGAGTCAGGTCTGACTCGATGGCAAAGAACAACAACAGCATCACTACGGAAGTAAATTGCCCAACCTTCCTTCCGGGGAGTGCCTGGTGGGTTTGAACCAGAAGGCTTCTGGTTAGCAGTCAAATGCCTTCGGCACTGCACCACCAGAGCTCCTTAAAGAACTGGGCTAGACTTTGAAAATTTAAATATGATCAAGAGAGACCCCTTAGTTCACAGGCTGGTGGGGGAACAGGCAAACAATGAGAAGGAAGCATGAAGGGGCAAAGAGGGAGGCATGGACCAAGTGTTGCATGAGCACAGGGGGGCAGCACAGGCTGTGTGGCGGCAAATACCCCCGTCCTATGGCTTTCAGCAGTGTTACGGCTGATCCCGCTCCAGTTCTTGCAGTTGCCCTTCTTGGCCCACAAGTTATGGGCAGCAGCAGATGCAGACATAAAATCGCTGGCCTCAGCTCCTGGGTCAGCAGATGGCCTTTGGCCTGCACCGGGACAGCTGCATTCAGCAAAATAGCTCAGCGTGTATCTTGATATGTAACCCGAGATACAGGCTTCTAAATACAAGAGACAGCTTTGGGCTGCTGATTACCAAAAAAATAAAAAAATAAAAATAAATTGTAATACAGCATCCATATTCATTTAATATTAATCCTTAATAAATACTAGTAGAGTTGAGCCAGGGGAGCTGCCTTATGAAAGTAGATCCCAGAACCAGGACACTTTGAATTTGGCTTTGACAAATACAAGGGTAATATGAACAGAAAGATGAATACTGACCAAGTGCCATCCATCATTGCTGGAGAAGCCACAAAAAAAGGAATTCTCTTTCCAACTGGGATTTCTGTTCTGGGGGTCAGGGCAAGAGCGGGAGGGACACGGTTGCCTTTGTGTGACACCCCTGCTCCAAAGCGCAGAGAAGCAGCACTGTCACATCGGTGGTGGTCTGCTCACAGCCGTCGGCCCTCTTCCACTCAGCGCAGACTGGCCCAGTTCACGCTCCTACGCAGCTTCACGGAGGGGTCCTGTCATTTGCTTTTTCCAAGCAGCCTCCCTGCACCTCCACCAAATGTCTATTCCTCCGAGTGCCATGGAATCCCTCCGTGGGACCCAGCTGTGCTTCAGAGTGAGAAATAGTCCTGGGAGGAAGTCATGAAGGCCCAGTCCTATCACTACAGAGATAACACGTGGCCTGTGACTAGCACAATGCCACCCTACACCTAGCAGTTATCCCATCAATACTGGATTGTTCAGCCATTGCCAACTCTCACCTAAATTACAATAGCCTTCTTATCAGTCTCCTTGTGTATGTGTTTCTAACAGATGCTGTAAAAATTACCACAAACTTCCAAACTAAACTCACTGACAAGAATCAGTTCTGACTCACAGCAACCCCCATTGCTTTTTCAAGGCTATAAATCTTCACCGATGCAAACTGCCTCATCTTTCTTCTGCAGAATGGCTTACCACTATACCACCAGCGCTCCTTACCACAAACTAAATGACTTAAAATAATCCAAATTTATGCTCTTACAGTTATGGAGGTCAGAAGTCCAAAATGACCTCACTGGGCTAAAATCCAGGTTTCAGAAGGAACCACCTTTCTGGAGGGCCCGGGAAGAATCCATTTGCTGGCCTCTTCCAGCTTCACGTCTCTCCGGGTCAGACTCTTCTGCCTCCCCGTCCCCATTTAAGGGCCCTGTGATTACAATGGACCCACCTAGACACTCAGGCATCATCTCCCTATCTTAACATCAACTCATTACCCACCTTAACTCTATCTGCTGCCTTCATTCCCCTTGGAAATGTGAAAGCATCTCCACAGGTCCCAGGAATTAGAACACGGATATCTTTAAAACCAAACCAAACCCACTGACATGAAGTGGGTCAATTCTGACTCCTATATAGCAATCCCCACTGGGTTTCCAAGGAGGTATATCTTTACAGAAGCAGATGGGCCCGGCTTCCTTCAGCAGAGCAGCTAGGGGGTTTGGACTGTCAACCTTCTGGTTAGCAGCCAAATGCCTTAGGCACTGGACCACCAGAGCTCCTTATGCGTATCTTTGGGGGGGGGGGTCATTATTTTTCCTCCTGCACCTTGCTACCACATGCTTACAGTACACACACAGCAGCCAGCATGATCTCCTAAACAATTAAAATCTCTTAACGCAATTAAAATCCAAACTTTTAACCATGGCCCACTCACTTTACATGATCAGACCCCTGGCTGTCTCACAGATCTGGTCTCCCCTCCCTCACACTACTGCAACCACACTGGCAACGTAGCTGTCCCCAGACATTCCTGGATCATTCCTGCCTCAAGGCTTCTACATTTGCTGTTTCCTTCCCCCACCACCATCTGCCAGATTTTCACATGGCTGGCTTTCCTTATCTCCCAAGTCTCAGCGGACCTAAGCACCCTATCTCAGGTAGCAACCCCACCCCCAGTCACTGCCTGTCACATCACCTTGTTTTAGTTCCTCCAAGCGACTCTCTTGCTTATCTATTTACTTCTTTCAGTAGCCCTGGTGGTACAATGGTGAAGCACAGCTTGGTTACTAACCAAAAAGTTGATGGTTCAAACCCACCAGCTACTTGCCAAGGAAAGATGTGGTAGTCAGCTTCTACAAGAGTTGTTGTTGTTGTTGTTATGTGCCATCGAGTCAGACTCGACTCATAGCAACCCCTCCTTAGGTTTCTGAGGCAGTATCACTATGGAAGTAGATTGCCCCATCTTCCTTCTGAGGAGTGGCCAGTGGGTTTGAACCGCCAGCATTCTGGTTCGCAGTCAAGTGCCTTAGCCACTATGCTACCAGAGCTCCTATTTGGCAGTTCCCTTCTGTCCTCTACTAGGGGCGCTGTGAGCCTGAATCAACTCAATGGCAGTGGGTTTGGTTTGGTCTTTGCGTCTCTAAGGATTTACTGCTGTGGAAACCCTAGGGGGCAGTTCTACCCTGTCTTATATGATCCCTGTAAGTCAAAATCAACTCAATGGCAACAGGTTTGGTTTTTTGGTTAATTTAGGGACTGAGGAGCCATGGTGGCACAACAGTTAAGTGCTTGGATGCTAACTGAAAGGTTGGTGATTCACACACCCACCAACAGCTCCAAGAGAAAGAAGATCTAATGGACAGTCTAAAAAGTCCCGTGGGTCCCTTCTACTCTGTCACTGGGGGTTACCATGAGATGGAATCCACTGACAGCACCTACCAACAACTTATTGAGTGGCCCATAGAAGGCTGTCAGTAATTATTTGCTGAATACAAGAAGGAATGAATAAATATGTGAACACACAAGGTGTGCAGGCAGGGGCAAGGAGCACTGGGACAAAGCTTGCTTTATCACCTCCTTTCTTTTATTGTCATCTGGCAGATTCACACCAGAATTTTGACACAAAGGCAACTCATCAAAGAATGCATTGAAAATCCTGCCCTGAAAACATCCTCCCATACTCCTTTATTGCTTCTCATGATGGTTTAGAAAACAGACTTCATGAAAATCTACCTGTACCTCAAAGTTATTTTAAGAAGACAGACTAATCTACCTGTTGGTAGGGAAGGCTTTCCTGAAGGCCTCCTTTGAGGCTTGCCTGCCCTCTTGTGGAAGAAATGGGGAAAGGCATTTCAGGCTGTTGCCTTTAAGGAACTGAATCTTGAAAAACAAAAGAGTAACCATTGCCATCAAGTTCATATTCACTCATAGCGACCCTATAGGATGGATTAGAACTGCCCCATAGGGTTTCCAAGGCTGAAATGTTTACTGAAGTAGGCTGACACAGCTTTGTCTCACGGAGTGGCTGGGGAATTCAAACCACTGACCTTTGGGTTAGCAGCTGAGCACTTAACCATTGTGCCACCAAGGCTCATTCACCACTACAGTAATTGCCAGGAATCATTAGTTCAAAGCATGGAAAGTAGAGTCTGTTGCTTTTGCACCAGATTCTTAGTTGGGGTGATTTTTTTAAGATTTAGTTCCGGCCTGAAATTTCTCAGTGGCAATGTTCTAAGGAACATCTCTGTTCTGAGAAATACCTAAAGCAGACAGGATAGCCAAGCGCCTGGTGACCGTGGAGGGCAATGGGTGACTCGGGGCAGGCTTGTTCTTCACTCTCTATACACTGCAACACTGTACTAAACGCTTTTGCCCAAAGGAATTATTTAATTAAAAAAAAAATAGTGAATAAGAGTTTTCATCATCATAATTGGAGTCCTGGATGGTGCAAACAGTTAACACACTTGGATGCTGCCAGAGGGTGGTTTGCTGTTCACCCAGGG
>NW_006921635.1:13775387-13777471 GCF_000298275.1 Orycteropus afer afer
AATTCTGGCCATTCTCACTTCTAATGAGCATTTTGGCTATATTTCTTCCAAGACAGATTTGTTCATTCTTTTGGCAGTCCATGGTATTTTCAATATTCTCCAAAACACCACAATTCAAAGGCATCAATCCTTATTCATTGTCCAGCTTTCACACGTATATGAAGCTACTGAAAAGACCAGGGATTGGGTCAGGTGCACCTCAGTCTTCAAAGTGACATCTATGCTCTTTAGCACTTTAAATTGGTCTTTTGCAGCAGATTTGCCTAGTGCAATATGTCTCATTTCTTGGCTGCTGTTTCCATGGGAAATGATTGTGGATCCAAGTAAAATGAAATCCCTGACAACTTCAATCTTTCTTCCATTTATCATGATGTTGCTTATTGGTCCAAAGAAGCAACATCAAATTGACTACATCCATGGGAAGAGATCAAAGGAGAAGCTCAATACCTTCAGTCAGAACAAGGCCTGGATCTGACTCTGAAACAGACCATCAATTGCTCATATGCAAGTTCAATGTGAAGCTGAAAAACCCCCAAAAAGTCCAAAAGAGCCAAAGTATGACCTTGAGTATATCCCACCTGAATTTAAAGACTATCTCAAGAATTGACCTGACACATTGAATACTAATAACTGAAGACCAGACAAATCATGGGACCGAGGACATCATACATAAAAGACAGCAAAAGGTTACTGAAAAGATAAGAAAGAAAGAAGAGACAAAATAGATGTCAGAAGAGACTCTGAAATTCCCTCTTGAATGTAGAGTAGCTAAAGCAAATGGAAGAAATAATGAAGTAAAAGAGCTGAATAGAAGATTTCAAAGGGCAGTTCAAGAAGACAGGTATTACAGTGAAATGCGCAAAGACCTAAAGTTAGAAAATCAAAAGAGAAGACCACACTCAGCATTTCTCAAGCCAAAAGAACTGAAAAAAAATTAAAGACTGCAATACTGAAGGATTCTATGCATAAAGTACTGAATAACGCAAGAAGCATCAAAAGAAGATGGAAGAAATAAATGGAGTCACTGTACCAAAAAGAATTGGTCCATGTTCAACCTTTTCAGGGGGTAACATATGATCAAGAACCAATGGTATTGAGAAAGAAATCCAAGCTTCACTGAAGGCAGTGGCTCCAAATAAGGTTCCAGGAGTTAACAGAATACCCATTGAGATGTTTCAACAGCTGGATGCAGCACTGGAAGCCCTCTCTGTGCATGCCAAGAAATTTGGAAGACAGTCTCACCACCAACCAACTGGAAGGATCCATATTTGTGTCCATTTCAAAAAAAAAAAAAAAAGATCCAATAGAATGTAGAAATTATCGAACAATATCACAAATATCATATGTAAGTAAAATTTTGCTGAAGAAAATTCAAAAACAGTTGTAGCAGTACTTCAACAGGGAACTGCCAGAAATTGAAGCCAGATTCAGAAGACGACATGGAATGAGGGATATCACTGCTGATGTTAGATGGATCTTGGCTGAAAGCACAGAATACCAAAAAGATGTTTACTTTTGTTTTATTGACTATGCAAAGGCATTTGACTCTATGGAACATAATAAATTATGGATAACACTCCAAAGAGTAGGAATTCCAGAACTTAATCGTGCTCATGCAGAACCTGTACACAGACCAAGGGGCAGTCTCTTGAACAGAACAAGGGAATGCTGCATGGTTAAAATCAGGAAAGGTGTGCACCAGTGTTGTTTCCTTTCACCATACTTATTCAATCTGTATGCTGAGAAAATAATCCAAGAAGCTGGGCTGTATGAGAAGAACATGGCATGGGGATTGGAGGAAGACTCATTAAGAACCTGAGATATGTAGATAACACAACCTGGCTTGCTGAAAGTAGAGGACTGGAAGCACTTACTGACGAAGATCAAAGACTACAGCCTTCAGTAAGGATTAGACCTCAACATAGAGAAAACAAAAATCCTCACAAATGTACCAATAAGCAACATCAAAATAAATGCAGAAAAATTTGAAGTTGTCAAGGATTTCATTTTACTTGCATCCACAATCAATGACCATGAAAGCAGCAGTCAAGAAATCAAACAACGTATTGCATTGGGAAAATCTG
>NW_006921635.1:13779346-13780937 GCF_000298275.1 Orycteropus afer afer
ACTAGATTCCCAGCTTCCAAAATTGGTAGAGTAACTTATACTGGACCAACTCTCCTACCTATACCAACCACAAACTCTATACGAAACTTTTTTTTTTTTTTTTTAATTGAAGGTACTGGAGAACAAGCAAAAACCAGAGTAGATACAACAATCCTTGAAAGAGAAGAATCATCTACATTTACCTGAATTTTCCTCCAAAGTGTCTGCCCACTGTGCATCACACACAGAGAACAGAGCTCAAGCAGAAAGACAGTCATACTGGGCTGAGGAATACTCACAGGTCAAAGTTTGGGACTCCTTCGGTGGCTGGAAATTGAGGGGAGAAATCCCAAATAAGATCAAAAACATAGAATACACACACACACACACACACACAAAAAAAAAAAAAAACCGTCGTTGAGGCAATTCCAACTCATAGCGACGCCTCCTTAGTTTTCCAAGGTAGTATCTCTACAGAAGTAGATTGCCTGATCTTCCTTCCAAGAAGTGGCTGCTATGTTTGAACCACCAGCTTTCTGATTAGCAGTCAAATGCCTTAGGCACTATGCCACCAGAGCTCCCAAGACATTGGGAGGGGGGGTTCTATTCTTTCTCTTAGATAGAAACCCAAAAATCTGAATTTAAACTCCCCTCAACTCTTTGGCTGGGTCCTGACCGGTGCAGGTGAAGCACCTAAGGTCTCACCTCTATGAAAGAGCAGAGATTTCAGCAGCGGCTCAGTGCTGGCGAGGCCAAGGTTTGCACTGCAGTTCCACCACATGAGAGGAGGTTGAACAACCCTTGAGTCTTTCTGTTGAAACACCAGAAGGATCACACATGAGTAATAAGGACCACATCCAAGGACTAAAGTATGTTGTTGTTAGGTGCCATCAAGTCGGCACCAACTCATAGCGACCCTATGTACAACAGAACAAAACACTGCCTGGTCCTGTGCCAGCCTCACAATACCTGCTGTACCTGAACCCATCACTGCAGCCACTGTGTCAATCCATCTTGTTGAGGGCCCTCCCCTTTTTTGTTGACCCTCCACTTTACCAAGCATGACATCCTTCTCCAGGGAATGGTCCCTTCTGACAACATGACCAAAGTAGGTGAGATCAAATCTGGCCATTCTCACTTCCAAGGAGCATTTCGACTGTACTTCCCCCAGGACAGATTTGTTAGTTCTTCTGGCAATTCATGGTATTTTCAGTATCCTTCACCAATACCACAACTCAAAACCATCAACTCTAACCCACACCTGTGGCTTCTGGCCAAACAAAAGACAGGCATATGAGGTGAACATTTACACTAGGCAGATACACTCCTGGGAGAGAACAATCATGGGAGAATAGAAGGGCTGTGTATGCACAAGGACACAGCTCAGGGGGCAGGAGTGCATGGAGCAAAGGACAAAGGGAAGAGGTAACTATGGGGAGGAAGAAAGAGGGGAGCTGTTGCATTGTAGTAAATTGCAGTCAATGTCATGAGACAAAGTGTATGTGAACTGCTGTATGGAAAGTGAATTTGCTCTGTAAACTTTCACCTTTGTTGTTAGTTGTTGTTCTTATTTGCCGTCGAGTTGGCCCTGACTCACAGCGACCCCTCCTTG
>NW_006921635.1:13802797-13803827 GCF_000298275.1 Orycteropus afer afer
TTCCCTTGGACTGCAGACTGAATGAGCAAGTGTTGTTGTTACCTGCCGCGGGGTCAGACCCAACTCATAGTGATCCCCGCTTTGCGTTTCTGAGGTGGTATCACTATGGAAGTAGATTGCCCAACCTTCCTTCCCAGGAGTGACTGGTGGGTTTGAACCACCAGCCTTCTGGTTAGCTGTCAAGTGCCTTGGGCACTACGTTACCAGAGATCCCTGAATGAGCAAGCGGAGGTGGAAAAAGACTTTTCACTTATCACTCACCCCAACGCAGAGAGAGCGGCCCAGATGGCTGGCGTGCTGAGGCGCCCCCTGCCGGCCATCAGCGGCTTTGTCGTGGGCTGGGCTCTGAGCGTCGGACTGCGACTGCGCACTCAGGGCGCAGGCGACTCTACGCTGTCCCTTACCGGAAACGGAAGTGAGTTGAGATTAGCCTCGCGCCTTCCCCGGCCCGCTGCCATTCCCTACCCGCTGGGCGGGGCCGACTAGCGGAGGCGCCGGAAGGCGGAAGTTGTTGGGGGTGGGAAGTTGTAGGAAAGTCTAGGATTATCTTTATGCTTCTTGAGTTCGCGCCGCCCTCTGCCGGAGCAGGTAAAGCGAGACTGCGAGACCTCGGCAACCCGGCTGACCGGGCTCTAGTCGGCTTCCGGCGCCGAACCCTCACCCGAGGGGTGTGGTACCTCGAGGCTCCGAACCCCTTTCCAAGGTTTCCTTGTGACCTCTGGTTCGGGGAGTCCCCGGCCCCCGTTCCTTTCCGTGGAGTGAGGCCCCGCTCGGCTTCCCTGGTGTCCGTGCAGACCTGCCATGGGCAACACGAGCAGCGAGCGCGCCGCGCTGGAGCGGCAGAGTGGGCATAAGACCCCGCGGAGGGACAGCTCGGGGGGCGCCAAGGACGGGGACAGGCCCAAGATCCTGATGGACAGCCCCGAGGACGCCGACCTCTTCCACTCGGAGGAAATCAAGGTGCGGGGGATGGCGGAATGTGGTACCCCTTGACTCATGTTGACAGAACCCTCTGCTAGATTTTCCCGCC
>NW_006921635.1:13804927-13845080 GCF_000298275.1 Orycteropus afer afer
TATAGTACGACAGAGTAGGTTAAACCAAAACCAAACCCACTGCCCTCAGGTAGATTCCAACTCATAGTGACTCTATAGAGCAGAGTAGAACTGCCTCATAGTTTCCAAGGCTGTAAATCTTTACGGAAGCAGATTGCCATATCTTTCTCCCACGGAGCAGCTTGTGCTAACCAAAACGTTAGCAGCCAAATGCTTTAACCACTGCGCCATCAGGGCTCTTTATAACAAAGTAGGTTAGGAAGGATCAGAGGGCCCCACCCCTCTTACCCCACCATATCCTCTGTAGTATCCAGCTGCGTGTTAATCATCAGCGTCCGTTCAGCTCATGGCTGAGGAACTCGTTTCATCTTCATGCACTTCTTCACCATTGGGCTGGGTAGCCACGTTACGATCTCTCACCCTCACTTGGATCTTAACTTTGAGTCAGCTGTCAAGAGCCTGCTTGGACTGGGCCCTGTCTCCGTCCTGTAATCTGCGCTTACTTTCTGCATGTGTCCCTTTCCTGAAAAGCTGCATGTCAGGTGAACTTTGGAATCATGTGTCTCCAATAACTTGACATCCCTTCCTCCGGAAGTAATTTTGAGACCATAAAAAGGCACCATGAAAATCAAACTCCTCTCTGTGCTGCTGTTCACACCCTCCCTGTGGAGCCACACACATGACCTGTGGGGCGTGATTTCGGGGGGACAGCATTCCACCCATAGCTCACCAGGAATCCCTGAAATCCTTGGAATCATAGCAGACACACAGGACGGAATGCCCCCAGGAAAGTCGGGGATTCTTTTAAGTACACAGTGTCACCATTTTGGCTGCCATTCATCATCACGTCCTTGGTGTGGAGTGATTCCAGCTGTTACTCTTTAACTATAGATCTTAGAACTTGAAGGTTGCTTATCTTTGAGATAAGCTCAGGGCAATATTGGAAGGGCTAGAATGGTCTCTCCCAGCCTGGAACTCCCACCTTTCCGATGAGGGGAGATGGAGAAGATATATAACCCATCTCTTACCCAAACAGCCAGATGCATCTCATTGCAGAACTTCTGTTACACAGCACAGAATGTCATCATTTACCTTAACTCTCAGGGACCCTCCTTTGTCTTCTTCATCTTTGCTCCCCAGTACCTGGAGCACTCAGGGGATGTTTCTTGTTTCTTGTTATTTTCCTTTACTCCCTAGAATTCCTGCCAGTTTTCAAGTTGATAGGTCTGGCATTGTCTCTAATAAATGTTCATGTACTTGAAGTCTTGCTTAAGGGAGAAAGATAACATTTATTAAGCTAGTCTTGGACTCATTGTGGCCTCCTTCCAGTTACTGTGCATAGCACTGCCATGGCCCACCTTGCTAGTTCTTCATGAAAACCTTAAAGTGGTTTTTACTATCTGCATTTTGCAGGTGAGGAAACGGAGGCACAGCTAGTAAGTTATGGAGCCAGAATGTGAACCTGGCTGGCACCAGCTGTCTCCAGAATTGCTTCTTCTTATTTAGGGTCTTTGCCTGTTCTGGGGGCTTGCAGTTGGCTTGCTGTCCTTGAGTGAACTGCTCTGCTTCCAGGCCCCAGAGAAGGAGGAATTCCTGGCCTGGCAGCATGACCTGGAAGTGAACGATAAAGCACCCGCCCAGGCGCGGCCGACTGTGTTCCGATGGACAGGGGGCGGAAAGGAAGTCTATCTGTCTGGGTCCTTCAACAACTGGAGTAAACTTCCTCTCACGAGAAGGTAATAGCCCTGGGAGTGTGTGTGTGTTTAACTCACAGATACTCTTCTTCCTGTCAGGTCTCTGCAGGTAAATAGGAAAGGGTGTTTTCATAAATGGATGCTGAATGGGAAACTAACCTTGAATAATTGAAGAGGTTCAAATCTTACACCCAAGCAGTGTCTAGATTTAGGGCATCCCTTCCTTAGAAGAAAACGGCTCTCTCTGCAGAGTGGTCTGTTTTCACAGACATTTTACACTTCAGATATCCAGGCAGATATTGGTTCATGTGGGACTTCTGCTCCTGCTGCAGTGGGGGGGCCTGGGTTTGTGGTCATAGAGACCTGGACTGGAGTCCACATCGGCCGTGCTAACCTATACAAGGCACTTGACATCTGAGCCTTAGTTTTTTTATTTTAATCTGCAAGAAGGAATACAGGACCAGCTGACCTCTGAGTTTTCTTCTAACTTTGACTCTCTGTGTATTACTGTTGTTTGAGAGGGCCCCGTAATGCAGGTGTCCTTAGCAGGGACCTAGTAAAACAGTTGATCAAGCCCTCGGAGAGACCTCTGTCTCAAGTTGTCAATGAAAAAGGACTTGCACGAGCGAGTCCTGTGGATGACATGAAGGGACAGATCATAGCCTGCCAGCCGGGTCTGACTGTAGTCACTGTGCAGCCTGCTTTTCAGACAGAAATGTTGGAGAAAGAAGGGGCGCCATCACAAGTCCGTTAAAGTCAGAGGAACAAAGCAACTAAGTCAGAGAGCTTCCCTGCAAGACGTTTCGGTCCTCATGCTGGTTTCTTTAGAGAACACCTGTGTATTCTGTTCAGTGGATCCCTCTCCTGCCCTGGACAAACTGACAAAGAGTGACCCCAGGCAGGTGTGTTTATCTAGTGTTGTCCTTCTCCTTGGCCTGCCAGCTTGAGAAGGACGAATGCCTGCTTGTTCACCTTGCGGCATTGGGACTGTGGATCCCTGGCATTTGTGCAAAGTGCGTTTCAGAGAAGCCCTGCCTTGCTACTTCCTTTGAGCTTTGCTAGACTTAGATCGTTATGTTCGTGGAGTAACTGTTTTGCTGCCTGAATGCTTGGTTTTACAGGGGAACGTTTTGTTTTCTCCGCTGTGGGTTTTGCAAGTCCATGCGGAGGGCAGGCCCGCGGCTGAGGTCCTCTGCTTCCTCTTCCCTTCTAGCCACAACAACTTCGTAGCCATCCTGGATCTGCCCGAAGGCGAGCATCAGTATAAGTTCTTTGTGGATGGCCAGTGGACACACGACCCTTCCGAGGTACTCTCCCCTCTAGCCCTACGTCCTCAGTGCTGCACACACCACCTGCCCTTCTAGACTGGTGCCAGTTCCCTTTGCCCTTCTTATAAAAGTCCCTGTGTGTGGCTGAGCTAGGTAGCAGTCCTAATCGTCAGATTGTGCAAGTCCTTAACCAAGATGAGCAGGGTGGCTAGCCAGGACATGAGATGGTCCAGCCAGGAATTCCAGCCCTCTGCAGAGAACTCCCAGACACCTTCCACCTTATGATTTCTGCCTGTCTGTCTCTTCCCAGCCAGTAGTAACCAGCCAGCTTGGCACAGTTAACAACATCATTCAAGTGAAGAAAACTGACTTTGAAGTATTTGATGCTTTAATGGTGGATTCCCAAAAGTGCTCCGATATGTCTGGTATGGACCCAGTTATTTTATACCACGGTGTGTAGGTGGGGGCTGTGCAGTCTAGAAATACTCCCGTTTCTCTTGCCCCTCCCTCGAGCTACAGCTGCCCTGCAGCTGCCGGGTCAGATAGGCATTGGTAGCTCCCTGAAGAGCTGAGAGCCACTTCCTGCCTCTGTCAGGTGCAGGTGTTGAGTCTTAGCCACAGAGGAGCTGTCATTCCTTTTCCTTATCAGCTCAGCTGTGCCATAGGTCTGCTTGGCCACAGAAAGCAGACAATGGGAATGGAACCTTGTGCTGCAAGGCCCCAGGAGCCCTGCTGGGTGAGAGAGGATGGGCCAGGATAGAGAGCTGGCTGGGTAGCCTGCCAGCTCCCTTCCTGCTCAGGCTGCTAGGAGCTCTCAGCCTGGCAGGTGGTAAGCAACACCCCGGTGGCCTTGGCCCTTACTAGGTTGCTGCACCAGCACCTTGTCAGAATCCTTTTGGGGAGAAAAAGGGGTGCCACGGGAAACAGCCTGCCTAGCATGCTCTACTTTACGGAGACCTGCTAGCACAGACGCATCTGCCTAAGACTCCCATCTTCCGAGAGCCTTTCCATCATTGAGGTTTCTATAAATTGCTTTTCATCAGCACCACACAGGAATAATAACCCAGATCACACACCCTGCAGGAGGAACTGTGCGGTAATCAAAAGTCTCAGCACTGGCTACACTTCCCCCGGCAGGGTTCCCACAGTTCCTGGAACCCAGGGGCAGGCAGCAGAGAGGGTCCCCAGGAGTCTTTCTAGTGCTTTAAGAAAGTGGATTCAGTTCTGTTTGCAGGCTGATTTCCTCATGGTCCCCTGGCTGGGCCTGGACAGGCGCCCAGGACCGCCTGTTGTCAGTGCAAACACTGCCCTGGTGGATGGACTGTGCTGGGCTTGGTGTGGCTGACAAGTCAGGCTGTTGAGCAGAATTGAAATCTCAACATGGTGGTGTGTTTCTGTTTGGTTAACTCTTCTTCCAGATGTCTGTCTTTAGCTAATGAATCTTGTGGAGAAATCCTTTCTTTCTTCAAATAGGTAGGAATCAAGGGATGGGAGAAATGCCCACATCTCCGCCTCCTTGCTAATAAATATGATTGTGGGCCACATATCACAGCTTTGAGTTGAGTTCCCACTCTCTCAGTCACCTGGGGAGAGGAGACTGCTTCCCCGCTGTTGGTCAGCCAACTCCCAGCTCTCTGCAAACTTCTCATGTTTAGACACTCACTTTTTTATAATTGTATATATATTTACTCCTGATGGCTCAGTTTTCTGCACTTAATGCTTTTCTCTGCTGCCTTCTGAGACGTGGGCAGGCTGTGTGGAGGGGGCAGGCTCTAGCAAATGACACTGAGGGGGCTGGCAGGACCAGGGCACTTGAGGCTTCCTCAGAGCCGTCCAGGGATCACATGGCCGGAACCCATCCCAGTGTTCTCAGGTTCACAGCTCATTCTCTTCCACTGGCCACGCACCGAGTGAGCTGCTTCTGACCCAGAGAGACGGAGCAGCTGTCGAGGCTCCCGAGGAGCTCGATGGCACGGTGGTTAAGCACTCAGCTGCTAGCCAAAGGGTTTGTGCTTTGAAGCCACCAGCCGCTCCACAGGAGAAAGATGAGGCAGTCTGCGTCCATAAAGATGGCAGCCTTGGAAACCTGGGCAGTTCTGCTGTGTCCTGTAGGGCCGCTGTCAGTCGGAATCCACTCAACGGCAGTGGATTTCTTTGGGCTTAACGTCTCTGTATAATGGAGATACTCAAGCAAGCGTCTGAAGGAACCTGGGTACAGTGGAGTCAGAGAGCCTGTAGAACGGGCTTTTAGTTTTGTTTGAAAATGGATCGGTGCCTCGTGTAGCCTGCCTTCTCCTGGGCCCTGGATAAACACGCAGCTTGATTTCATTTTCTTCTGGCTGGTGGTACTCATCACCCAGCTCACTCACTTAGTCCTCCCCGGGAGCCGGGAGCTTCTGGCTGCTCCGGACGCACTGGCCCTGCCAGAGCCCAACCCCCACCAGGGCCTCTCAGGAACCACTGAGTTCCATGCCCTGCACCCAGACTCTAGAAAGGTTTTCTTGTTGCTTCGGCTCTTCACCCTTAGAGCTATATAGCCTTCAAGAGACTGAATCTGTTTGGAAGGAGCAAGACAGGAAAACTAGATGGCAAAGCCTGAATGAAATGAGCCTGCTCCCAAAACTCAACGATTTTCCAAGTCAGTGTCCTGTCACCTGTTGTCCTTTCCCAATAGAGCTGTCCAGTTCACCGCCAGGGCCCTACCACCAGGAGCCCTACGTCTCCAAACCCGAAGAGCGGTTTAAAGCGCCCCCCATCCTCCCACCGCATCTGCTGCAGGTCATCCTGAACAAGGACACAGGGATTTCGGTGAGTCACAGGGTGCATGCTGACCATGCTCCCTTGTCTGCCCCCCTCCGGCAGAGCAGATGGTAAGAATGCTTAGTGTCACCGATTGGTGTTAACTGCTGGGACCTGCTTCCGATGGGGCAGCAGGATGCTCTGAGTGTGGGGTGCTGCCTCCCCCATCTCACAGCCTTCCCGATTTTGTCTTCCTTGAGTTTCCCCTGCCTCTGACTGAGCCCCTCCCGCTTAAACTTCCCGACAGACCGTAAAACCACCTCCTCTTGGTAAGTTGTATAGTGAAGTCCCTCCACTGCTCCACCACCCTCCATCTTAGAATTCGGTTGAATCCCCAGATAACTTTCAGAAACGTCATTGCTCCTGGATCAAAGTACGGGGTACCCGGGAAGCACATTTCCTCTGGGAAATTGTATCCTATGCACAAAGAAGCACATATGCCCTCGTTCCTGAACAGAGGCGAGCGACTCCCTTGTGGGGGGATTTTTCACTCTTCAACCTGGATTGTCGGGTCTGCCAAGCTCTGAAATGCATGGCAGAGCCATCAGGCTCAGGACCCTAGACCCTCTGCGGCTCTGTCCAGGCCACCACCTAAAAGGCATGTGTTCATAAAGCAGTAAAACAGTCATGCAGCTGCTCGGGACCCACTGGGGGGAGATGGGGTCCACGGTGCTGAGAGCAGCGTGGAGTGCACGCGTGTGCAAAGCTGCCCTGCGGCGGCCACGGGCTGGGCTGCCAGGGCCCAGTCTGGGAAAGCCTCTGGGCCAGTTCCACTCTGTCCTGACATGAGTCAGAATTGACTCAGCAGCAGCAGATTTGTTTCCGTTTAATGTCTGTATAATGGAGATACTCAAGTGACTGAAGGCACCTGGGTGCCATGGCGTCAAAGAGCCTTTAGAAGTGGGCTTTTTGTTTTTTGCTTTCAGCAGGCCAGTGCCTCGTATAACCTGTTTCCTCCACAGCCCCTGTATTAACAGGCTGCTTTATCTTCTGTTTCATTGTGGCTGGTGGTGCTCGTAACTTGGGTTTACTCACGTCATCCTGACTTGAAGCTGAGAAGCAGCGCCAAGTGCACGCATGTGCACAGCCACAGGCTGGGCCCCAGGGCACAGGCTCAGTGGGGTCACCCCAGCCCAGCCGAGCTTCCACCTATCTTTGAGCGCAGCTTCTCCAACCCGTGCTGAGAAGGCCCCAAGTGCACATCTGACAGATTACTCAGCCTTTCGGGTTCAGGCTGAGAAGAGGGACCAGGCCGCCTCGGGGTGCGCTAGCCCAACCATGTCTCCAGCAACATCTCCAGCAGGTCACGGATAGGTAACTGGAAGGCCATCCATTTTATGTCTTAGGTACACTTTGGTAAGGCAGCTTCTTAACTCTAATGTGACAAAGGTTGTAGGTGAGGTGACTTTTTCAGTGCCCTCCTGAGCTGATAAATAGTTGTTATTGTCCCGATCCCCTCTGGAAGAGGGAGGTATCTCTAACTGACTTCTCTGATGGAGGTCTGCACTGAGAATAGACCAGCCAGGAGTGGTCCACGGGGGATGGGAGCGTGGATTAGGAAAGCATCAAGAGCTCTCTGTCCAAGGCAGCACCGAGCTGTGATAGAGGCTTTAGTTACAGTCCTAAATGGCTAGCATTTATTGCACCCTGAACTATTCTAAATGCTTTTCACGTATTCCCATTTAATCTGCACAGTAACCTTGTAAGGTAGGGAAGGGATGGGACAAGTAAGGCACAGAGAAGGGGTGTTCCCAGGTCACACAGTGGCAGAGCTGGTACTCGGATCAGGGCAGGCTGGCATGAGCCCTCCGTGGCCACCAGGTGCACCTTCACAGCCTCCCTGTAGGTGCTTTCAAGGTATCTGTTGAGAGAACAGTTGGTTCCAATCTCTCCTTAGGACCCTCAGCCTGGAGTGAGGTCAGGTGCTGTGCTTAGCATGTCCCAGCCACGGGTGGCAGAGCTAGAACTAGGATGTGACTTCCTGGCTGCCCATCTCCTCACTGCCTTTTGAGAAAACTGGTGTGTGCAACTTAGGTTTCCTCGTGTGAGATTACAAGCTGCACTGTCCCCAGGGCCATCTTCCCAAACTCAAACTGTGGGCTTGTTAAGTAAAGTGCCACACTCTAGGGTGCCCTAAGCCCCAGACCTCAGGTAATGTCCGATTGTGTTAAGGACAATGACTCTAGCCTCTTCATTTAGAAACACTAAAGGACAGACCTGGAACTAATGGTTCTACACCATCTGTGTGGGTCCTGGAGGGGCCCGCAGGGCGACTGTGAGATCTTCAGGTGCAACAAGCCAGGGCTGCAGAGCCTCCTGCTGGCATCTGGGGACTGCAGAGGTGACATCTTCCTCCTTTTTCTGAAAGTGCTTCCCAGTAATGGCTCATCTTCCTCCTCCCTCTCCATCTACAAGAGGACAGAGCTGTGGGCCACACTTTAGAAGCCAAGGTCACAGTCTGACCAGAGACAGACACACTCGGATGCATCTAGCAGACTTGCACAGAGGTCCCTCATGTTGGAGGTCGTGTTCCCTCAACCTCGCCTGTCCTCTTGGACAAGCCCCTTTGCATGTCTGACTTAAAGGGGAGGTGGTATTGAGGCTGTGAAGGGAAGGAGCTTCTCACTTCAGATTCTGAATGCTCAAGTCTGCCTTTGCACCCCCACAGTGTGATCCCGCCTTGCTCCCGGAGCCCAACCACGTCATGTTGAACCACCTCTATGCTCTTTCTATCAAGGTAACGAAATGCTTTTTTGTTGTTAATGCTGTTTGCCAAAGGGTGCACTGAGGCAAATGGCATCACATTTTCTGCAGGTACTCCCAGCACTAGACTTAAAAGGGCAGCCTCCAGAACCCAAAAGATCCACGGGCTCAGGTTCTGAAGGTGGGCCCAAGGAATTGGTGATTTTGTAAACACTTTGGCTGATTCTCAAGCACTGTCAAGTTTGAGACTCCTGACTGAGCTAAGCGGCTGTTGATCATCTCCATCCTCTTCCTTAGGACGGAGTGATGGTGCTCAGCGCAACCCACCGGTACAAGAAGAAGTACGTCACCACCTTGCTCTACAAGCCCATATGAAGTGCTGGGGGCAGACAGCAGGCCGCAGAGAACCACCACCACCACCACCACCACCAGGCTCCACGCGTGCATGCTCTACCCGAGGGGGATGGACTGTCAGTTTCTCATTTCACACTCTTTATAAGATGTTTCGTACCTGCCCTGCTCTACTTGTTTCAGGCACAGACCACTCCAAAAGAGCCTCGGTCTGCGACAGTCCTCATCCAGCGGCCGTGAACCTCCTCACGGTCAAGACGGGGCGTGGAACCCGGAAGATCCGCAGCCACTGCCCCGCCTACGTGAAGGCAGGCGTAATTCTAAATACATGTCCTCTGAACTGGTCTTGGAGGTGTTTTTTAAGTCAGAAATGAATGTTAATAAAAATCGGGGAAGCAGGGGACCAAGGCCACACAAAATTCCTAATTCAAGGCCACTGACTTGTCCCCATTGTGGCCTGGCTGTGGCGCTGACGTACGAATAGTGTAGGTCTTGCCTGCCACTTGCAGTCAAAGCAGTAGATTCTCTCCCACTCTGACCCAGGCAGGTGATGTTTCTTTTGAAACTAGAGTCCGTCTGACTTGAGATGATGCTTTTGCGATTGTTTCTTGGGCCTGTGTGCACCTGATACTTGTTCTAAAGCAGAGGTGCCTGGTCAGCCTTGTGGCAGCTTCTGTCACACAGCTGGAGTGCACGTCATGTACCCATGTGCTCAGCAATAATCGGTCCTCAGAACAGGCTTCTAGACCTGCTGCCGGGCTTCTCCAGCGAGCCGTGACCCAGAGGCCTGCCACTGCTGGCTGAAGGTGGGCTGGCTTTTTTTATTCAAGTCATAACGAGGTGACAGTATTACTCCGAAAATATTAGAGATGTACCCCACCCTATTCTGAATGACAGCCTAGGTCACCTCACCCAAAACCTCAGCCCCGAGTTAGCAGAGACGGTAGCAGCATTTGCCGTTGTTTGTGCTGGAAGGAATTTAGAACTTGACAGCAGCTTTCCAAGTTCGTGTCAGGAAGACATCTTTGGACCAAAGCAGAGGACTAGGTTTTCTCCCCTCAGCTCGGTTTGCAGGGAGGTGCCACGGATGTGCTTGTTAGCCTGGGTACCTGTTGCCCAGTTGGCAGAAGGGATCGTTCTGCCCTGTGCTCCTGCTAGGAGGGGAGGGTTACCAGTATTTATTTGGTAAACCCAAAGCTGAATTTGGAGTACCCTTTTTTGTTACTGCTTTCAAAACACTGAATGATTGTCACCTTGTCATACAGGTTTCAATAAAGCTTTTTAACGATAATCAGGTATTTGCCTGGAAGGTGATTTTATGTCATCATCGGGAGGCTAGCCTTTCCTAGAGCTTCATTCGGGGCAGTGCCGTTCCATCTTTTCCACCATGTATGTGGCCAGGAGGGAGTTGCGTGAATAAGGCTGCTTCAGCAGTGCCAAGGACTGAGGGCCAGTCCCAGAAGCCACCGGGTCACCACACTATTGGAGAGCCTCTTAGGAGCCTCTAAAGCTGAGCCGCTCGGTCTAGCAGGGAGGCTGAGGAGAGCTGATCACACAGGTTCTGGCTTTGGGCAAGCTTTTCTCCCAGGTCAGAGACTTGGCTTCCTCTTGCTTTGAACTGCTTGTAAACCCCTGGACTACACTGGTTTCCAAGCTGTGTTATTAGCTAGAACATTACCCAGCCTGACAACATAAACATGGAAGCTCACTGGTGCCCCTTCAAGCCTTTGCTTCCCAGATACTATGAAACATGGAAAATGTAGCAGAAAAGAGGCCCTCGGAGTGATCTGGTCCACTTGAAGTGGAGAGTGGCCTGGAAATCATCCCCCCATGGATAGTCACGTGTCTCGGCCTGAAAACCCAAGTGATAGCGAAACCCTAGATTAGAGTGAGAAGGGACTGTTGTTAGCTACTGTCGAGTCAGCCCCCCAACTCACAGTGACCCCACGCATGAGAGAACAAGACGCCAGCCAGTCCTGGGCCGTCCCCATGGTCAGCTTCAGGTCACTGCTAAGATCCACAGGGTTTCATGGGCTAAGGGGTTGGTTAAATAGATGAAGGGAAAAAAAAAAAAAAAACCTATTTCCTTAGCTGGATACGATTTTTTAAAATACTGTATACAGTGTAAAATACACAGCTCAGCTTGAAAGTCTAAAAGGGATACTCAAGTGCCAGAAAGAAACCTGTTGGGGCGCTGTGAGCAGAGGGGGGCTGTGGGGCCCGGATACCCACACCTGGGCAGGAGGCTCCTGGCACTGTACCGCCCATTCTGTAACCAGGGATCTGAGAATCTGGCTCAGAAGGGAGCCAATCAGCCCCAGGCACTGGTGTAAACAGCAAGAAGTTGGAAAATTGAGTTCACAAGTTGCCTCCACCGACAAAGTGCAGAGGAACCCAAGCCAAACAGCCAGAGTAGAAAATAGGTCGGAGCTGGGGCCTGGCAGAGACCTCCATGGCCCAGGAGACTCCTGCAGACATGGGCCCGGTGATGGTCTAGTTCAGTATTTGCCAGCTTTCTGTATTTGAAATAATTCATTGTCTTTAAAAAGCTACCTATAAGTAAGTCCGCTGCCTTGAAAGACTGCCTAGACTCAAACACTACACCCAGAAAGCAAAAGGCAATGGGGACTCCTTTGTGGATGTGGAAAAGCAAACCATGCCTTGGTCCAATCAAGGCACAGCCACCTGTAGAATGGCAGCACCCTGGCCCCAGGCAGTGTTTTTTTTCCATTGGAATTTCCTTTATGGATGAGGACTGTTCAACAGTTAAAGTTTAACTCAAATTGCTTTTGAGGGAAGATGTCTTTTTCCTTTCAGAAATTCACATACAAATGAAGTTACAGAGCCAAAGGGAAGGCCTTCAAATGTAAAAGCCAAGTAAATAAAGCTATAAATCTAAATTCTGGAAGCAAAGATCAAAGGGTTCTGGCAAGGTTGTTTCCTCCCCTCTGGCTCCACTTTTGTGGGTGGTGTTGTTCTTGTTGTTATGTGCTGTCCAGTCGGACCGACTCATAGCGACCCCTCCTTGGGTTTCCAAGGCAGTATCACTACGGAAGTAGATTGCCCCATCTTCCTTCTGAGGAGTGGCTGGTGGGTTTGAACCACCAGCCGTCTGGTTAGCAGGCAAGTGTCTTAGCCACTATGCTACCAGAGCTCCCAGGTGTAGATGAGGTTAATTAGTAGAGTTCCAAGACCAAGTCTCCAGCCTGACATGACCATGTTGGCATTGGCCATTCCTCTGCCATCCCCTCTCCCAGAGAGTGGATGCAACTGAGGTCCGGTTCTTAGCCCAGTTCAGCCACCAACTAGCTGTGTGACCATGGGCCAACCACAATCTCTAGTAGCCCAAACTCCTCATCTACAAAACAAGAGGGGTGAGACTGGCCCTAGATGAACCCTAGAGCCCCTTTCATTTCAATCTGGGAGCCACAATGCCTTTACACGAATGGGACATGGCCAGAAACCACAGGAAGTCGAGGGACAAAGAACCAAAAAGGGCCAGCACCTCCACCAGTTCAGCAAGAACACTTCCAAGGCTCCCAAGCTCAAGATGAAAAACCAAGAACATCCAAGTGCTACCCTTCCGTGGCTGAGGCCGGTGACCAAACTATTTTAGGGGGAAACACAAATGTTCATTTTATCTAAATCAGTTCCTTGTAGGCAAGCATGATTTCATTCTTGAGCCCCATACTCAGTCGTCCCCATCCCACCACCAATCTTTGCAGCCTGAGTGAGTTGAAGACCCAAGTCTGTAGACCACTCAGCAAATTTCCATCCAGTTTCTGGGGAAGCCTTCCTTTGCACCTGTCTTGATCAGCAAATTAGTGGGGAAAAGAAACTAGAGCCTTGTGCCTAAAATGCCAAGTAGAATTGTCTTCAGGAGAAACAAGGAAGTTATGAACAAATTGGATGGGCAGAAACCATCCACCACATCTTGAGCGTCCTCAGTGATGTGAGTCAGCCACTGGGGCCCAGTGCCCTCAGGGCTGCCTCCCACAGTGACAGTCTTTTCTGCCCTTCCTACAACCAAAAGGCTTTCCCTAGGTGAGCCTTTACTGTTCTTTTATACCCATCTAGGGACCAATGGTGAATTGCTCGACAGCTGACCAAAGGTTGGCAATTCAAGCCCACCCAACGGCTCCCTGAAAAGACCTGGTGATCTGCCTCTATAACGATCACAGCCTAGGAAACCCTAGAGGGCAACCCTTCTGTCACGTGGGGTTGGGGTCAACTTGACCACACCTAACAACAACAAAACCCATCTGGAAAAGTTGAGAGAGAGACCCCAAGTGAGACAGCTCCAGATGTGTGGATCCTGGGTCAGCTTTACTTTTCCTTTCTGTGGTCCTCTGAAAGCCTGGCTTACATGTGTGACCAGAATTAGGTAGAAAAGTCATTTTCCATGTGCGTTCCTCTACCTCTAATAAGCCCTTCAGGGCAAAGAGAGTTCCATTAACCATTGATAGAGTCAAGGGAAAACAGAGTGACCCAGACTACTGTATCTGCACTACTCCCACCCTCCCTGGCTGCGGGGAAACTAAGCCCAGGCAGGTGATTAAATGTGATACAAACATCATGTGCCTAATGTCACAGTCCCCAAGCTTTCAACATTATCAAACGGTATTTAAACTGCCAAGAAGCAGACTGGAACAGACCAAGGGTTCTCAACCGTGGCACTCCTGGCACTTCGGGCCCGGGAATCCACGGCCAGGCACCGTCCTGTGCCTGTAGGGTATGTAAGTCCTTGTAGCATCCCTGGCCTCCACCCACAAGATGCTAGTAGCACCCTTCCAGTTGTGACAACCAAACATATCTCCAGACATTGCCAAATGTTCTGTGGGAGTGGGAGTGGGGCAGGGGCCAAATTACCTCCAATTTAGAACCACTGGAACAGACCAACTGAACTGCTGTGAGAGGAAAGCTTAGCTGGTCCCACCTAGTGGCCCCGGCCTTAAGGCTTTAGATTTAAATCTGTGTGATGTGTTTTCTAGAGCACATCCCATTCAAGAGGTCCAACTCTGAACATAAGCCAGCTGTTCAGTCCCATTAAGCAAATCACCTCCTCTTGGAAGTCTCCAAACCCTATGTTGTTGTTGTTGTTATATGCCGTCGAGTCAGCCCTGACTCATAGCGACCCCTCCTTGGGTTTCCGAGGCAGTATCACTAAGGAAGTAGGATTGCCCAACCTTCCTTCCGAGGAGTGGCTGGTGGGTTTGAACCGCCAGCCGTCTGGTTAGCAGGCAAGTGCCTTAGCCACTATGCTACCAGAGCTATAGTCTCATGGTTATGAAATCTGCTGTGCGGCCAATGGCTTTGGTCTCATGAAAAGTTGTAAGCCCAGGAAACAGGACGTCTAATTTTGTGCTTAAGGAACGGGAACAACAGTGTGGAAAATTGGGCCCTATTTAGTGTTTTGGTTGCCTCCTTGAGGCCATTCCTTAGGGACCCAAGCAGCCCTCCTGGTGCATTCCTTTTGGAAGCAAACCATCTTCACTTGAGCTTTTCAAGGATTCCGTGGCTGCCAACGATCCTCAGGGCAGTAACAGAAATCGTTCTTATTTAATGGAGGTTTTCCCAGTTAGGAGGAGAGAAAGGCCCCAACATTTGATCTGCTCAACCTCTGCACGAGTCTCATTCTTTGTTGGCACCCGGTGGCAGTTTTTTCATGCCCCACAGTAAATTACAAAAGAAGGACAGAATTGCGACGGTTATTCCCATCACAATATCAGATACAACGCTGCCAGTCAAAATCTGACTGCGGTGAGTGAACCTCAATTTAAAAAAAAAAATAGAAAAAGACAAAGACTGGAAACAACAGGAACCTTGAGAAAAATCACCAAAGACTCCAAGCAGCACATAAAACACAACAGTGTGACACTCGCCAAGGTGCTACAATGTGGAGGTTCATGGGAGAGTCAAACAAGAAAGCACTTAGGTTAAGAGACGAGCAGGAAGGAGCCAGGACTTGGGCCAGGCTGCAATCTGGGAAGTGATCTACACTGTGGACACGTGGGTGGGAAACGTGGTTGTGTTCGCTCGCTGTGGTGGGAACAGGAATGTACTGACATTTTAAATTGCCTCGATGTGAATGGATAACCAAACTATGGTACATACACACAATGGAATACTATGCAGCACTAAAGAATAATGCAGAATCCGCAGAATGTGGATGAACTTGCAGGACCCCATGCTGAGTGAAATAAGCCAATCACAGAAGGACAAATATTGTGTTAGTTAATTATTGTAAAAAGGAAAGGTTAATATATGGAAGGAAACTTTGTTGGTTACCAGGGGTAGGAGGGAATGGGAGGGAACACCACAAAAATTTAAAAAATGAAAAAGAGAAAAAAAAATAAATTGCCTTGATGTGAACACCTCCCTCCAAATAAACCCACATTATCAAATCCCCTGTGGCCACATAATGGATGAGAGAAACTCTAAGTTGACCTGTCTTCCTGGCTAGCTGCATTGCATTATAAAACTAGGTAATCCATTCATAAGTAATCCTTTCAAAATGGCCTATTCAAATGCTTAAGAGGCTTTCCACTCCTGTCCTATGAAAGGACCTTAACAGCCAGTTCGTGGTTAACTGGAAGTAATGACCAAACCCAGACAAGGCCACCCTTTGGGAAGAGAAGTTGCCAGTCTGTGGGTTCTAGGATAGCAGTGGACTCACCACTGCATGGCTCCCCCGGCCCCACCCCAGAGGGAAGCCCCCCCACAAAGACTCAAGTCCCTGCCGCAACAAGCAAGCCTAGGCTGACACTCATGACGGTCGAGTGTTTCCAGTCTCGAGGAAAGAAGAGGTCGTTGGACCACAGCAGACATTTTAGCTCATCGCTTTATTTCACTATTGTTCAACAACAAAGTTCATTCCTCTCAAGGCGGATCTTGAACTATTGTGTTCTCTTCCTTGTTCTGAATAAAAAAGGTAATGAAGAAAAAGCCTATACTTTGGAGACCTAAAATCTTATTTATGCTAATAAGCTTCTGACTGCAATTTCGTGTTACAATATTTCCTGCTGGGATCTTGGTGGTCACACGGAGCCCCCCCACCCTCCAGTGAAGGTGGCTGTCCACAGCTACCACCGTTGAAACCAAAAGTAAGTGTTGAAAAATGCACCTTTTACGATAAAAAAGTAGAAACCAATTCAATTTCCTTTTTTTGTTTTGTTTTTTTTACGAATATAAAGTTTCTTGTAAATATGTACAATCTTTTGAGCTAGTTCTATAGCAGGAAGCGTTGCACAGATGAGACACGGGGGATACACTCTCAGGGCTTGAGAAACCCATTCTCATGGAGATCCTAAATGAGATGCCAAGACTAACAGACCAATTTTCAGTGACCTTTCCAAATACTTGTGGACCAAGAGACAAACACTTCAGCAAACATTCAGTCAGATTTGCCCTGGGGGAGGGAGGGGACAGAGGATGACCCCAAGACTCCAAGCAACACATAAAACACAACAGCGTGACACTCGCCAAGGTGCTACAACGTGGAGGTTCATGGGAGAGTCAAACAAGAAAGCACTTAGGTTAAGAGACGAGCAGGAAGGAGCCGGGATTTGGGCCAGGCTGCAATCTGGGAAGTGATCTACACTGTGGACACGTGGGTGGGAAACGTGGTCGTGTTCGCTCGCTGTGGTGGGAACAGGTCTACCTCTCAGCCTACCTAGGATGTGCCTTGGTTGTTTGAGGCATGCCTAAGAGTCATGGAGAATCCAAAGCAAGAGATGCCTTGTGGGAGATTAAAGGCAGAAATAAGGCCGCTAGTTAGCTTGCCAACTACAAACCTCTAGGTTGGTTCTATACCAGTTGCCAGGAACTCCACGCTCTACTAGAGGGCAGAGAGAAGTCGTGGGAGCCGCACGGCACCTCAGGAGGACTGCCCAGCCTCTGCGGAGTTGGAAGAGGTGAGCTGCGGCTCTCTCTCCAGCTTCCTGGTTAGCTCTAGCCCCAGGGAAAGGCTCACTTGGGAAGTCACAGTTTCGTGGGGTAGAACCGTGCTGGATTTGTGTGAACACAGAGTCCTCCACGAGGGAGGCGACAGGGAAGCGAGGAGGTCAGAGGGGATACTGAGTTTGAGGTGGTGGTCTGCTGAAGTCCTTCTCTGGTCGTAAGGCTTGAGCGTTTGGTTTTTTGTTTGTTCAGTGCTACAAACTGCAGCTTCTTGTGGCCAGTAATTTGGCAAGTCGGCAAAGGGTCTCAATTTGGCGGGAGCTATGGTATGGTATCGAGGCATCGACAGAGCAACCCAAGGTGGTCAGCCATGTCAGTGGGGCAGCACATGCAGTGAACCGCCATGCAGGACTCCTGGGCAGGTCTCGTCCCCCCATCCCAGAGTGGGGAACCACACACCATCACAGACAGGAAGTGGGGAGCCCCGGCCCAGAGACCCATTAATGCTGGGTATAGAGCAAGTCTAGTGCATGCTTTCCTGGCCAAAGCTACATGGAAGCAGGGATAGCAGGCTGGGGAGGCGACGCTGGGTGGCGGGGAGGAAGCTCCGCGAGGTCCCTTGGCCCCAAGTCACTGCCTCCAAGCTGAGGCCTGATGACCTCGTACATTCTCAGCTGGTGGGAGGGGAAGTCGTCAAGGCCTTAAAAGGCAATGAGAACAGTAAACATTTGGCTACGATGTCACCCTGGGTAAAAGAGGGCCATCTGTGAGGACGGACTCAAACGAGAATGAACCTATGGGAGTGCGGCGGGAGGTCTGCAAACCGAGGGGGTTTCTACGACACGCTTCAGTAGCAAAGACCCGATGGTGTGGTCTAGCTAAAAGCACTACAACAGGAAATACATTACTGTTCAAATCTATGAAGAGCTCTGTGGCCTTAAGAAAAAAAAAAAAAAAAGAGAGAGAGAGGGGGAAGGGGGAAAAAAAAAAAGAGAGAGAAAAGGAAAACCAACCATCCCTAGGATCTTGTATGAGGTGGTCTGACCACGCAGCTGTTAAGTGTCCAGCTGGCTGGTTTCCTTGGATGCACTTGCACAGCCCAGAGCTGGGTAAGAACGTTTGTGAACGCTCTGAAAGAGTAACAAAGTGCCAAGAGATGACTGCAGGAGGGTGTCGAGAGGAGACACCGAGGTGCAACGACTCCAGAGCACCCTGGCCACCTGACCTCCTGGAGACAGGGGTGTCTGTGCCGAGGGGGCTGAGCTCAGCCGTGCCACGCGTGGCTGAGCAGACAGGCGCTGGCGTCACCTACGGCAGAGTTCCATAGTTTGTTTGGCGTTTTCCTGCAGACCGAGATGAGGAGTCGGTTTGTCGGGCTGGGATTTATACTGAAGACTGGTCCCAGACCTAGGAGCAAAATAAGGAAGATGGGATTAAGTCACCCAAAGCTAGAAATGTCCAAACTCACTTGGCACAATTGAAACAGGAAGTCTGCAGCACCCAGGCCATTCCTCTGGGTGTGGCAGTGCTTTGCAGGGCAATGCCACCTCAGAGTGAACTCGCAAAGCTTGGGATCAGTCGGGTCGTGAGCTTCACGGAAAACCCCCACACTTAACGTGCAATGTATGTATTTCTTCTATCTCACACACATGCACACAGTTTCATCGGTAAATCAGAGGGCACAAGCCAGACACGCAATGGCTTCTACTCCTCTCTCTATTGGAGAGGCGCTGTCAGTGGACTGCAGATGCCTTGAGGAGAACACAGCCCAGAAAACTAGACTGCAGAAAGTGCCTCTGCCATCCAGAGTGGGTTCCTGAACCGGGCAACCTGCCACAGAGGCAGCCAGGACCCCTGGTCACGTAGCCCCATTTCCCACACATTGGTAACAGAGATAAGACCAGCAGGTGATTTGCAAATTTCAAAAAGTTCAGAGATCTAGAAGACAACCACTATCACCCGTTTCTGTGCAGCCTTCCAGAAAAACTCTCTGTGTGTGTGTGTGTGTGTGAAAAGGTGAAGAACCGTTTGTACAGGATGCTGTCATTTCTGTTTAAAAAGGGAGACTGTACATTCCTACTTGCTTGAGATAAACAAAACGTCTCTAGAAATAGTTGACTGTGGAAGGGAACTAATACATTTTTTGTTAATATTATTTCTTGCCATTTTACAGATAATGAATCTGAGACTCAAAGAGGATGAGTGACCAGTTTAAAGTCTGATTTGGTAACCAAGTCTAGTCTTGGTAAGTCACCTCACCATGGAGGTCAGCCTTTACCTATCTGCCTTCCAGCTCATGGCTAGACAGTGGCTTCCCCCAAAGAACGGTCCTCTAGTGATTGCATTTTGGATCTTCGTAACTCATGAACCAGACAGCAACGCTGCCAACACCCTCATGTATGACGTAAGCCTGACCCTATAGTTTTCAACAAGGAACTATCACAGTTTACACATGCACACCCCCCTTTTAAATCTCACACATTATACATTTGCTTAGGAAGCCTCTTAAATAAAGTACATTTTATTCTAAATTCATTAAAATCTCACAAAATCTGCATTACAGTACTGGAGCTGCTTTCTTATAACCATGGCCTTGATGGGGGTCTCAGGCTCCCCAAGTCACACCTTTGGCTACCATGACAGATGCACCAGCCTCAGGACATGCACTCACCTTATTGACCTGGGACAGTGGGGTCCTTACGGCCCCCACGGGCAGGCGGCCCCTGCTACTGTCTTCAAACAGTCTCCCAGGGGACCGCTCCCTCCGTGTGCTCAGCATCCGGCCTGGTGACTTCTCTCGTTCCAGGGGGCGGCCAGGGGACTTGTCCCTGCGCAGCTCTGTCCGCCCCTCCCGGTAGCGGTGGGGTGTGCTTGGCTCTCGGGGGTGGCTGGGCCCTTCAGGGGGCGCCGGGCTGGAGGCCACACGCTTGGTGATGTGCTCGTTGTAGGTTGGCGGGCCTCGTTTATTGGGGCTGCGGCAAGGAGAGGGAGGGTGGGGAGCTGAGGATCCACACCCAAAGGAGCACTCTCCTGCTCTGAGCAACCCCTCCTCCCAACCAAGCAGCGGGTAAAAGACCTGGCACTCCTTAGCCAGTCTGTCTGCTCGTATGACTTTGGCAGTAAGGGCAGCGAAGAAAGCAAAGAGACAACAAACACTTCCTGCAGGCTTTGCTTGGCTGTAGACCTGCTGTGCACCAAGTCCCACGTTAAGGCCCCCACCACCCCATCCCAGCCCCTGGTGACCACTACTCTTATGTCCTGATGGATGTGCTAATTCTAGACATGTTCTATAAATGAGGTCATATACTACTGCTTCTTTTGTGTCTGACTGACTTAGGCTGCCATCATGTTTTCAAGGCTCATGATGCCATGGCATGATCAGAACTTCATTTCTCTGTGGGATTGGGTGAGGCTCCACTGTACGCAGAGACCACACTTGGCTTCTCCATTCCTCTGGTGACAGGTCCTTAGGTCATCTCCACCTTTCAGATCCTGTGAATAGTGCTGCACCTGTGTTAAGTTCTCTGTGTGCATTATCTCAATAAACCCTCACAGCAGCTCTATAGTGACATGACGCCCACTGTGCAGACAAAACGGAGGCCAACAGGGCTCGTGTGACCTGCCCTGCTAGGCCGGGAAGGCTGGGATCCCAGTTCAGGTCAGTCTTACTTTATAACCCTCATGTTCTATCCTACTTACCTAGTACTTTCCATAACTAGAAGGCACACAATGAAGCCATGTGGAGGGGTTTTGTTGTTACTGTTTTTCAGTTGCCGTTGAGTCAACTCCAAATCATGGTGACCCAATGTGTGAAGAGTAGAACTGATCCATAGGGCTTTCAGGCTGTGACCTTTGGAAGCAGGTGGCCAGGCCTGACTCGAGACACCTCTGGGTGGGTTTGAGCTGATGACCTTTAGGCCAGTAGCTGAGCGTGTAACCATTTACTCCACCCAGGGGTTAAATCTGCTAAAACCCAGGAGCCAGTGACCCACAAGGCCCTCAATGCAAGGGAGGAGCTTTGAGAAAGCCTCTGTTCAGAACCGTCAGCTGCCACAGCTGAGCCTCCCTAGGCCTGCTAGCTCTCCAGGCTTTCCAAGAGTCTTTGTTGCATCGAATGCTGATGGGATGCCCAGACAGTGGGTTATTCTCATTCACAGTAAGAGGATGCCTGAGACGTATAGCATTCAGCCCTGATGTAACTTAGAAACTGAAAAGGGCAGATAAAAACCATAAACCTGGCTCAAAAAATGTCCCTGGTGCCAAAGGTTGATGGTTAATTACCAAACTAGTTGAAAATGCTGGGACCTTTCTGTACTAGCAAGTCACCACCCTCCACCCAGTCCTGGTTTGGATATGTCACAGGAAGTGTTTGGCAGACATGGCTCTAACCAGCTCCCTGAAGAACCAAGGATCCAAACATACAGAGAACCGAAGTGTGCTCTTCCAGTCAATTTCTTCCCAGCCCTGATGGGCAGAAAAACTGCTGGAGTCCTTGTTACCTGAGTATAACCAGTGCTAGGAAAAGGCAACGATCTACATTGGTGACAAACTTTTACAGTAAATATTACTTGAAAACATGTTTTCAGTGAGTGGGGGTTTATCTTAGAAAGTAAAACTAAACATCAGGAAATAAATCAATTTTATCCCATTTATTTTCAAAATCTAAATTACCATGCTGAAATCTAAGAATGAACAAGTGTAAATCAAGTTTTCCCAATAAAACTGGATGATAATATGCTATATATCCTTTACTCCAATGTAGGACTTGTGCAGCAAGATCATACACAAGGTCATTTCTGCAAAAATATTTGAGAGTTTCATTGATTTTTCCCAAAGACCTATCATAATCATTGATAGGTAAATCCTTCTCTTTGGAAAAAGCTATAATTTCATGAACTTGCTGATTTTTTTCAATTACTGGTCTAATTCTGTCAGATCCTCTATGTCACTACCCAGAATTGGGAAGCAACTGACCAGTGAAGACACTGACCATGGGGGTGAGTGAGGGGGGCAGGCTCTAGTGCAAGACGGGGGGGGGGGCAAATCCAGATTGATGCCTGTTTTAGTAAATAGAATTTTATTGGAACACAGACATGCTCATACATTACACACTATGGCTGCTTTTACATAACAACAGAAACCATATGGTTTCCAAAGCCTGACTTATTTCCTATCTCATCTTTTACAGACAGTTTACCAATCACTGCTATACAGTGAAGCAGAGAGATGGGTGGGCAGAGAGAATTTCCTAAGTGGCCAGCTCATACGTGAATATTTTCATATCATACTCTTGCTTCCCCACACAACTGAGATTCAGAAAACAAATGCTCAGAAACCCAGAGCCCCTATGATGTCTCTGCAGCAGTAAAATTTGAGATTCCTCTACCTCAACATCTTGAAATCAACATTTTTATGCATCTCTAGCCATATGGCCTTGAGATATGGAAGACAAATAAAAAATAAATCCCAAGTAGGATAACTACATTAAGTCTATTTGTAACAGACGAGCAATTATAAAATATGTCCACTGGGGCCCATCATAAAGTGAACAGGAGGGTGGCTCACTGCCCAGGGGAAGAAGGATGGCTCAGGGAGGGCCATTCAGGGCATCAGCTTAGATTAATGGGAGGAAAGAAAACACCTATCATTCCAAGCTGAGTGGGCAATCTTCCATCTCCACATCCATTAATGACCAATGATCTACTGCGTCAATTTTATATTTCTTGCAAAGAATTACGTTTCCTGCTCTGCTAACCAGACAAAGCAATGAGGCCTGAGTTGAAACGCATCCCACCAAGCCAGCTTTCCCCAGTCTCACTTTCCCAAGGCAGTCAGCAGCAAAAAGACCCTTCCGTATGCCAAGAAACAACTTAAGACTGCTGATCTCCTAGAAACGTTTGTCAACAGCAGGAAAGCAAAGGCATTTTTCTGCCCCTTGGGTTCACAGGTACTGGAATCATTTTCAACCACAGAATAAACAGCTCCTCACAGAGAGATCACAGTTTCTCAAAAGGAAGGTGCGGGGCCATCTAACTAGTGAGGCAATGAAAGAAAAACCTAATTACAGTATTTTGATTATTATTATTATTATTTTTAAACAACTGCTTTTGCCATGACTTGGAAATTAAAGAAAATCTAGACATTTTCAGGGGAGGGCTGTAGCCCTTTGAGCAGTTACTCTTGAAGCAGGGTTAAGCCAAAAAAAGTTATGAGCACTGGTTACTGGACATTTCTGGTTTTCACCAAATTCTTGGGATTAAAACCACAGTGACCAAATGTTTCTTAAGCATCAATAAAAGGAAGAGAGATTACTCACTAGGACATAGTCTCAGAGTATTAAATTGATGACTGCCTTTGCCTAGACCTAAGCATTCTATAATACTAGAGATGGTTCCTCCAACAAACCGTGAGACCTTTGAGGAACAGTAACAGTGCCTTCCTGCCTCTTCAGTCCCAAGCATTATGACTACAATCCCAAGGAGGATATTCAGAAAGAGATTCCCAGTTAGACTCATCATAGTTAAATTTCAAATGTCACAGATAAAGAAACAGTCTTGAAAGGAGCAAAAGAAAAACATTTCATCACATAAAAGGGGTCTTTGATAAGATTAACTACTGATGGATTCATCAGAAACCACAGAGTCCAGAAGTAAAAACAAAGCAAAACACATTGCTGTTAAGTCAATTCTGACTCACAGTGACCCTAAATTCAAAGTACTGAAAGAAAAAGACTATGAGCCAAGAATTCTATATCCAGCAAAACTATCCTTTAAAATGAAAGGAAAATTAGAACACCACACCAGATGAACAAAAAATGAGAATATGTTGCTATCAGACCTTCCCGGCAAAGGGAGTCCTCTAGGTTGAAATGAAAGGAAGTGGGGAATGACCACCAATGGGCATGGAGATTTGTTTTAAGAGGCCAAAAACACTCAAAAATTAGATTGTGATGATGGTTACTCACCTGTGAACTTACTGAAAAATCTGAATTATATATTCTAAATGAGAGAACTGTATGGTTTGTGAATTATATCTCAACAAAACTATAAAAACAAAAGAAGAGGGAGAGTATACACACGCTTTTTCTCGTGTATGCATGAAAGATCTCCAGAGGGAAACACAAAAACGTAAAAGACTGTTTCCTTCCTAAGTAGGAACCTGGGTGGCAGGGGGCACAAGAAGAAGGCAGGGAGAGAGACTTCATACTACATACTCTTTTATACCTTTTGCATTTTGTATCATGTGATTTAATTACTGATTCAAAAGTACGTACGATAAAATAAAATAAAAACATCAGTCCAATCATGTTTAAGAGATTGTGACATTCCATGGAACCACCAGTCAGCCTTGGAATCCTTGGCTATTCTCCCTGTCTCATACTCTGGATCTCCGCTCATGCCTTTTCCTCTGGCCCTGAACATGCCTCATGTCCCCAGCCCTGCCTCATTTCTTCCAGGAATTCCTCCTGACCACAAAGACTAGGCCAGGGCCCTCCTCTGAGCACCTACAGTGCTTTAAACTGCGCTTCCAGAGCTTCGTCTTTCTGTGTTGTGCTGTAATTACCTCATTGCTATCTATTCCTACAGAGAAGCTCTGGTGGCACTGTGGTAAAGCACTGGGTTGCTAACCAAAAGGTCGGCAGTTTGAACCCATGAGCTGCTCTGCAGGAAAAAGATGTGGGAGTCTGCTTCTACAAATATTTACAGCCTTGGAAACCCTATGAGGCAGTTCTACTCTGTCCTATAGGGTCACGATTGACTTAATGGCAGTGGGTTTGGTTCTGGTTTTGGTTTATTCCTACTGGAAGGAGCTATTCACCACTCCATCCCCTGCAGCAAGCACAACACCTAGCATGACAAAATATCTGCTAAAGCAATAAATGCCTAACTCTTGCACCATTCAAACAGAGACACACAAATGCCCACAAGAGAAAGACCAGACAATTCTCTTCCTATTGTGACTAGAGGCATTTTAATTCCTTCTGCTGCTCACAAAGGCCTATGTCATTTGAATGCTGAGGACCTCTGAGAAATGAGTGATGTGCTTGAAGAGAAAGGGAAAATCTGGAAGCCTTCAACCCGTTTAGCAAGATTCCCTCCACTTTGCAGAAAAGTGCTTTGACCCTGTCATGAGGAAAATAAGAGGGAGGGTACCTGCGGGATGTGGAGGGGACCCGGTGGTGGTCAGTGCCAGACTCCTTCACAAGGTTTCCTTTGCAGCAAATGACCCTTAATTTATCCTGGTATGAGGAAGCCAGGTAAATGGCTCCCGACGAAATCGCAGGGCCCAGGTAGCGTGGGTTCGGGATTTCCAAATATGCTCGGGCAGGGGTCCTGTGGAATCCCAAAGGACAGTTTACACTGCAGGTTACCTTCAGGACAAGCTAGGAAGAAACCCACACCCCAACACCCTACCCCACTCCGTTGAAGCACAGAGGACAATGCTTACCCCAGAGAGGAACGTGCCTGGATCTCAATTACTTCGAGCGAGTTGAAGTGGGTCACAAACAGGTAAGGTTCTCTGTAGGCTGCATGGCCACCACAGAGGAAGAGTGTGGGGCAAAGAAGGTTAGAAAAGAGAAATTTAAACCTGACTATAGTGCATCCTCTGACCGGCCAATCCCACATAAAGGAATTTATACATACTCCCATGTGCCAGCACAATGACACATGTATGAGGGTACTCATGGTCGTGTTGTTTATTGTAACAGAGGACAGGAAACAACTCAGTGTCCATTAATAGGGGATCAGTTAAATAAATTATGGTACATCTATGGGATTCTGCATAGCTGTAAACTGCATGAAGACGCTCTCTCTGTGCTCATACAATATAAATATATTATTGTGTGCATAAAGTAAGGTACAGAATAATGTGTAAAGTGTGCCACCTTCCTGATAAAAAAAGAGTTGGGATAAGAATATGTATTTTTATGTGCTTGAATTTGCCTAAGCACTAAAAGGATAAGAAACTCATAAAAGTGGTTTCCTTTAGAATAGTGGGAAAGAAGAAACAGGAGATGGGTAACATGGGTGAGACCTTTCACTGTACACCTTTTTACAATTTGACTGCTGAACCATATGCTTGTGTTCCTCTCCAAAAAACTAAATTAAAAAAGAAACTGATAATTTGGTATTTCTGAGCTTCTTAACACCACCTCACTGTACCACAGTGTAACTGAGAAGACATGACTTAAGCTTTTCTCTGCCTTAGAGAAATGGGGATTATCACTCTCATTTCCTGTGGAAACTATGACTGTGGTGACAGACTATCCCATGCCTTCCTAGATTCAGGCCCTATGTCATTTCCTTGCCTTGAATCTGGGCAGATCTTGTAGCAGGACATGGTGGAAGAGAAAGGGCCTGCTGTCTCTTGCGTCTGCATCATGGAAGAGGCCTGAGTGCAGAGGAATGGAGGCCTTGTAGCCAACAGCCCAAGCTGAGCTCCTACCTATGGCCGGAACCAGTTTGTGGGACCAACTGGGACCTTCGAGTTGTCTCAGTGCCCCCAATGACATCACAGGAACCAAAAGCGTCCAGTTAACCCACAGAATCAGGGGCAGTAAATAATAAGCTGGTTTTAGAACAGCTTGCTATGCAGCAATGATGAATGAAATACCCTTCAAAAGTCATTTCAGTCACAATGGTGTTGCAGGACATTCACGCAGACACCTATGTACACACCTGGATGTATGTGCATGTTTATTCTATGTGCTGGAGCTCCACTTCTGGGAACTCACCATAAGGGGATACTATCTGTTAGGTGCACAAAAATTAGTATAAATAAGGACATTTATCACGGGCTGTTCACACTTACATGACCTAACTGCTTTCTCTATTTAGAACTGGTTTAATTAAGAGGTGTTTAGCTAGGCCATGAGAACCAAACAGATATTTCACAAGGTTGGGGCCGGGGTGGGCCTCCCTGAATGTGATGCATGCAATTCTTCATCAGGCCTCAGAATCTCTGTCATAAATATTTATTCCTGTGACCAGCAGATACGTTGCTTGATGTCTAATGGAATCCAAAACCTCAACACTCAGGATAGAAAGAACTCCAGCTGCCATTCCTTTCCAGGAACCACAGCTGGCAAAAGAGGCCCTCCACACCTTGCCCCACTCACCAAAGGCCAGAGGTAAGCGACTCCACTTGAGATCATCTGTGCGGCTACGTCTTCCATAAGAATCCACAAACACCCCAAACTCTGCAGGGAGCCAAGAGCCCAGGGGCATTAACACAGGCAGAGGGAGGGAGTGTCAACAGCATACACTTTAATGGAAGAACAAGAAAAAGCCCAGAGGATTCTGGGTGGCTAAAACCCCAGGACCTTTGCTGAGCCACACCTGACAAGGAATTGATTAAAGACAGAGGGCTCAAGGGAAAGGGGTGGGGGAAGAAAGGAAGGAGGAAGAGACAGAAAGGAGAGAGCGGGTTAGAGAGAGGAGGAGAAAGTGAGAGAGATCCAGAGATTAGGGGTGCAGTGTAGTAAATTACTTAGTGTGGCTTTTCCACCCATAAGTCTTTGTAAACTCCAAGGTGGGATTTTCTATGAGCATCTGAGGAGCTCCTGATTGCTGAAGTTGTCCACTTGGAGTACTTCTGTTGGGCGTGGCACAAAACAATGTTCTGGGAGGTACCCACTCTCTCTCACATGCTTAGAGTTCTGATGCTATGATTGGCTAGTTTGACCACCCTTCCGGGCTCAAAAGGAGGCCTCCTGGAGGCAGAACTCTCTCTGACTGCTGGTTGAGGAAGACGTGCTGCCGAAAGAGACACGAGCTCCTGAAAGAGACACGTGCTGCTGGGAAAGAGATGCAAGAGACACGCATTGCTGAGTGAGACGCCGAGGGACCAGCACTGTTGGGAAAGAGACTGTGAGAGACTGTTGGCTGAGGGACGGTGGGCTGGGAGAGAGACTGAGCATTTTTCCTGAACTCAAATTGTAGCTTGGTGCTTCCCTAATAAACCTCATCTGTGAGCTCTGTGTGGCCACTGCAGCGAATTATTGAACCCAGGAGAGAGGTGGTGGGTGCTTTGGGAGGAAGGGTTGGAGAAAGGGCTGGAGGGAAGCAGCATGTCTGGCCTTGTAGGAATAGGCCTTGGGTTACTGCTGGTAATCCTGTCTTCCTCTTGTAAGGTCAGAGGAGGTCAGAACATGTGGCCTCCTTGTCGTTTTTGCAAGGGAAATAAAGGAAAGAAGAGAAAGTCAAAGAGAGGAAGAAAGGAGAAGGGTGCTATGGGTGCCATTTTTCACCATACACCCTTTTTAAATTGTCTAGTTGTTGAAACATAGGATCGCATACCTCTTCACAAAAGTCAATTAAAAACAAAAGCTGCATGCACAACTAGGTGTTTCTGATCTTAACACTATACACCAGTGGGACTGCGACCATGAGGGAGGAGGAGAGAGGAAAGGGAGGCAGCAGCAGCAAGAGACGGAGAAGGGAAGAATGTGACAGAACTGGACCAGCGCAGCACAGCACCTGGGGAGGGGAGACCCCCAGGCAGCCTTGGTGCCACTTTCTCTGCAGGACCCGCCCTGCCCCAGATATCCACTGACCATCCTCCAACCCTGGATTAGACCCATGTGGGTTTCCTGGTGTCCCTGAGGACTCAGAACCATGATGGCCAGGCTGGGCTGAGACTACGGACCACACAGCCAATGGGCAGCGGGCTGCAACTCACCGTGGAAGCAGAGCAAGTACTCCTCCCGCTGCCCTGCACCGTTCACCTGCACGATTGAGACAGGAAAGCTGTTGGAAGAGGAGGCAAACACAGCAGGCGCCAAGGAATGGTCATTCTTATCCAGGAATTCTGCAAAGGCAGGCAAGAAGTGGGGCTTCAGGAATGATCTCTAGTTCTCAGTGAGGCCTGGGCAGTGTGTGGGCTAGGGATGAGCGCGCAGGCCCTACCCTCCAGCGTGTACTGCTTCATGTCAATTTCGTAGAATTTGTTAGTTCCAATGAGGATACTGTAATTGGTGAAGTGGATACAGCTGCAAGGCTCTGAGGTCTCTATCTCCTAGAGGTAAGAGGGCAGAAAAGGACAGCAAAGTCAGCATAAGGCAGCCAAGTTTCTAGCTATTCTGCTTCAGCCTGAAGTGTCTCACCAAGGCCTTATAGCCAGTTGCCACCAGACTCACTCATGTTGCCACACAAAGCCCGCTCAACCTTTCCAAGCCCCTCTCAATGATTAATGATCCATATGCTTTATCTTCCTATTTTTCTGTGCACCCCACACAAAGGAAATATGGTCAAATTATAGCCCCCAAAGGCTGAGAAGCACCATTTCAATGAAAAGGTAGCACTGAAAGACAGAAATTTAAAAAAACAACACTCTTATCAAAGAAAGAAGACTGGAAGAATATATTATCAACAGTGGTAGTTAGAGGAGGTTCTCATTTCCTTCTTTTTTGTTAGTGTGTAAATTTCTACTTTGTATCCCTATATACATTATAACATCAATATGTAAATTTCTACTTTGTAGCCGTATACATTATACATCAATGTATAAATTTCTACTTTGTATCCGTATACGTTATAACATCAATATGTAAATTTCCACTTTGTATCCATATACGTTACAACATCATCACTATCAAAACATTTCAATCATCTGCCCCCGACTTACTTGTACCAGTTTTCAGGCCAATCCTAATGTCATCAAAAACCAGGCATACATATTCAAAATGGTAGCCAGGAATTAAAGGAAGCAATAATCTCTGACATTTTCCTTGAACTTAACAGTTCAAACCCTAATCAGCATTATCATCATCATCACAAAATATCTTTGATCAACTACTACATACGAGGCAACCTTCGGGCAGCATGACATAGTTAAACGGCAAAGAAGATCGAAGTTCAGTTTGGGTTTCACCTTTGTAGCTTAGGAGCTCTCTGAGCCTCAACTGTCTTACCTGAAAACTGGAGATTACCACCCTTAGACTTTTCAGAAGTGTTGGGAGAAGTGTTTGCAAAATTGCCACCTCAGTCACTGGTCCCAGTAGGCACTCAATAAAAACATAAATTAAACTAACAATGCCCTGCCCAGAATGAAATAGTTTAATCTGACAGAAAATGACCCTAATAAGGAGCCCTGATGGTGCAATGGTTAAAGTGCTTGGTTGCTAACCAACAGGTTAGCAGTTCACACCCACTAGCAGCTCCATGGGAGAAAGATGTGGCAGTCTGCTTCTGTAAAGATTTATAGCATTGGAAACCCTATGGGGAAGTTTTACCCTCTCTTATGGAGTCTCTATGAATCAGAACAGACTTGGTGGCAAGGGGTTGGTTTGGAATACCCCTTATATATTCATCCATCATTTCACTTTTCATGAAAACACCTAAAATCAACCAGGCTTAGGACGGGTGGAACTTTCCTAATCTAGGGACAAAGAGCCTTCTCAGAAAATGAGGCCAATCCAACGCTCCAATGTATGCACCTTGTCCGTACTGTGGTCATCATCACAGCTCCCTCTGCTCCAAGGAGAACCAACTTCCTCATTACATAGCAAAGCAGAGTGAGCACTGGCTTTTCTGAAAGATTATTAATAGAAGCCTAGTCTAAGACCTGCGAGAGATTCTGGTAAGTGTCACCATGATGGGGACTGCTGGCTTTGCAGAGAGAATTTTTTCTTTTTTTTCCGCCTGCTCAAAGGAAATGTCTCCTCAGTCACCCAACTTCCTCTGTCAACAGAAGGCTGGACTCACTAGGCTGGACAGTGAGGCAGGCCACAAACAGGACGAGGAAATGAGGAGAAAGTCCAGCTACAAAAGGAAAGTCCACCTCTCCCTCTCTAAGGAAATCACCCAGCTGATGCCCTGGCATGCATAGCAGGAGGACTGCTCCCATGCTGCTCTCAGGAGACTGCAGGTTTTCCACACCCACCTGCCAGAAGAGTGGGAAGGGGAGGACGTACCTTCCGGATGCAGTACTTGCTGAGGTTCTCATTGTAACGGAGAATGACAACTTTGTTAGGCATGGCTGCACAGATGCAGAGCCCATTCTCAATCTGAAAAGCAATGAGGGGAGGGGGGCCAAATGAAAAGGAACAGTCAGCAGTGAGAATATTGGCTTCATAGGAAAAGAACACCCATTTGCAGCAGAGTTTCTCAATGGCAGCACCGTCCACATTTAGAGCAGTTAAACTTATTTCTGTTATTTTTATATTCTGTTGTTGAGAATATACACAGCAAAACACACGCCAATTCAGCAATTTCTCCATGCAAATTCAGTGACAGTGAAGACATTCTTCAAGCTGGGCCGCCCTTCCCACCTCTCTTCTGACCTTCTCCACTAACATAAACTTACTGTCCCCTAAGGTTCCTCGCTAACCTTCAAGTTGCTGTTGTCCATCTGATCCCTTACAGAGAGGTCTAAAAGAGCACAGTGCTCAAGGCGTAACGAGGCTAAATGATCGTTTGGTTCTGAGAAGCCTCTGGGGGATATATAATTTTTTTTTTTAAATTGTGATTTGGGTGAATAAATTCACTTTCCATACAGCAGTTCACATACACTTTGTCTCAAGACATTGACCACAGTTTACCACAATGCAATAGCTCCCCTCCCACTTCCTCCCTATAGTTACCTCTTCCCTGTGTCCTGTCCCTCCATGCACTCCTGCCCCCCAAGCTGTCTCCCTGTGCATAAAGCAGCCCTTCTTTCTCCCATGATTGTTCTCTCCAAGGAGTGTATCTACCTCAGGTAAATGTTCAACTCATATGCCTGTCTTTTGTTTGGCTGGAAGCCACAGGTATGGGTTCAATTCCAGATCTGAAGGGCTGCTAGGGACCTTAGCCTCAGTGGCTCCACCAGGCTCTATCAAATCAGCAAACCTGGTCCCCCTCTAGTGGACAGTTTTGGTTTTAAGTTTAAAGATTATCTCAGCAATACTTTCAGGGGGTTCATCTAGCATCTATGGCTCAAGAGTGTTTGGATTCCATGAAAATTTGAAATTCTGGTCTACATTTCCCCCCTTTTGATCAGGATTCTTTCATAGAATCTTTGATCAATATGTTCAGTAATGGTAGCTGGGCACCATCCAGTTCTTCTTGGACTAGACAGTTCTCTGTGATGGGGGCTGATATGTGCCTTGTAAGATGTTGAGCAGCATCCCTAGCCTCTACTCAGTAGATGCACATAGTTATCAATCCCCTAGTTGTGATGACCAAAAACATCTCTAGATGTTGCCCAGTGTTCCCTGGGGGGCAGAATTGCTCCTAGTTGAAAACCACAGCTTTAGGCCAAGGGTCTTTCATAGGGATGCAGAGGTGGCTTCAGGAGATCCACCTGACACCACACACTGTGGACGTGCTTTTTTTGCTAGTGATGCTTCTGACAGCCTCGTCTCCCACCACCCCCAAAAAAGGCAGTAGATACTGCTATAAGAATTGAGAAAAATTTTGGTCCAAAGTCCTTATATGCTCTGAATATGCAGAGTCCTACATCAAAACTCCCTTTTTCTACAACGTTTGGCCCCCTCTTGATTCACCTCTTACAGCCAGATCTTTGTCATTTAATAAGGGTGAAAAAAAAGCATGTTGCTCAAAGCAGTCCTGGAAGGAAGGTCAGCAGTTGCTGCTTGGTGGGGGATGGGAGAGGAGTGGAATACATGGGAAAATGCAAATTACTGGTAATGGTCTCTTTCTTAGGTTGGGTAGTGCATTCATGGATCTTTAACATATTATTTGTTGTTGTTATGTGCCGTGGAGTCAGACCCGACTCATAGCGACCCCTCCTTGGATTTCCGAGGCAGTATCACTACAGAAGTAGATTGCCCAACCTTCCTTCCGAGGAGTGGCTGGTGGGTTTGAACCGCCAGCCTTCTGGTTAGCAGTCAAGTGCCTTAGGTACTACACTACCAGAGCTCCCACCATATTATTAGGCTTTATAATTTATATATTTTTTCCATATATTCTTTTAGTATTCAAATATTGTAATGAAAATAGATTATAACTTTTGAAAACTATTTTTTTAAACTAAAACACATTTCTAAGTAGCTCATCATTCACAAAAGGAATTATAAGACAAATATTTAAATATGTGGAATGATAATTAATGGTTTACTTATCAAAATTACGACTAAAATAGTAGTCAGAAGAAAACGGAGTCTTAAATGTTTATATTAGAAAAGAAAGTATCAAAAGTAATGAGGTAAACTCAAAATTAGAGAAAGAAGAGAATAATAGAGGAAAGCCAGAAAAAACAAAGAAATAGAAAATTATTACAAATCAAATAATGCTAGAATACAATCAATAAGGACTAAACCTGCTTCTTTATAAAGGTTAACCCCATGGGAATACTTCTGATGAAATCAAGACAAATGAGAGACAGGCCACAAGTAATATTAGGAATGGAAACGGTAACATAACAACTACAAGAGAATACAATACAGCAAAGAGCATGAAGGGGGAAAAGAAAAACAAGAAATGTTCTCTTTATGTCCATACAGATAGAGCTAACAAGGGAAAAAGTCATGATAATTTCTTAGGCACAGTCAACCACCCTGATGGAGTGAGTCGTGGGACCCATGGGCTTGGGACCACAGTCACAGGGGACATCAAATTCAATGGCATAACATACTACATAAAACCATTGTTCTATATCCTACTCCGGTGAGTAGTGACTGGGGTCTTAAAAGTGTGCAGGCAGCCAGCTAGATGGAACAACGGGTCTCTCCTCATCCAGAGCAAAGAAGAAGGAAGAAAAACAAAGACACATGGAAACTATTAGTCCAAGGGACTAGCGGACCATGTTAAACTCAGCCTATATGATCATGAAGCCAGAAGAACTAGATGGTGCCCGGCGACCACTGTCAACCGATCAGAAAGGGATCAGTATAGGAGATCTGGAAGAGTGGGAGGACAATGTGGAACAAAACTCAAAATCATGAAAAAATAAAAACATAAGAAGACCAGGTTTCCTGGCCTGATAGAGCCTGGTGAGAGTCCCAAGATTAGGACCCTTAGTTACCCTTCAGGCCTGGAACTGAACTCAGTCCCATGTCTTCCAAACAACAGGCATACAGGGTGAACATTTATACCAGCTAGACATACACTCCTTAGAACAACCAATTATGGGAGAACAGAGGGTAGTATTCACACAGAGAGACAGCTCAGGGGCAGCAATGCGCAGGAAAGAAGGACACAGGGAAGAGGTAAACACAGGGAGGAAGTGGGAAGAAAGCTGTTACACTGTGGGGGTTGAAGTCAAGGTCGCGAAACAAAATGTGTATGAACTGCTGTATGGAAAATGAATTTGCTCTGTAAACTTTCAACCAAACCACAATAAAAATTAAAATAAAATTTTAAAAAAGGAAAGAGAAATGTTCTCTTTAAAAAGGAAAAAAAACATTGTTGAGATTTACCAGGGCACAGAGCTCGGCCCATCCACGGTCCCTGTCTGAAATCCCCAATTCCCTCAGGAAACATTCATGTATCTCAGCCTTTGGAGAATCCCTTCCTCCAGAACGCCTTTCTAGATTAACACCTTCCTAAACCAGCCACTGCCTTACTTCCTAACTGTGTTCCCTTTCAATTATTTACCACAATTGAATCAGCCCAACACTTACATACCTGGCCAGGAAAAGAACTCCTCACAAAGCCAAAAAGCTCGGCAATCATGAACCCTCACAGAGCAGTGGGCTGAGTGCTCGGCCCAGGAGGCCCTGCGGCTACAGTCGCAGCCCTCCGCCCCTCACAACAGGCTCCTCCAAAGGCTCGGGGGAGCACAGAGGATGTGCTGAGCGACCGTTCAGTGAGAGACTGAATGAACCAAAGCCCAGCGAGGAGTCTTCTGAGGAGCAAAAGGCCAGGTTTTCAACCAGCAGAACTCAGCAGCCTCAGGGGCCTACAGACAGTTCACTCACATTTCATGCTCAGTTTGTGAGTGTGAGTGTGTGTGTATGTGTGTGTGCACACACGTGCATGCATGCACCCATGCAGATTCTTTAAATGCGAAAGAGCAGCAGGCAAGTGTGTTTATGCAACAAATTTCAGTATGTTAGAAGCGACCCAAGAATTACCTGAGTTCTCACTAACTGACCTCATTATGTAAACACTATTAGAATTTACCAATTGCTAGTCCAGTTTCGTTATGCGGTCCGTGTTAGATTTCCTTTTGATATGTGCACACTTTTTTAAATGGGTCATCTTTTTAGTTTGTTTCATGTTATTCTTGTTTCTCTCTCATTCATTCATTTCCTTTAGATGCAAAGCCAGTCAAAATTTCAGGCTACCTAAATTACTGCAGGTACTCAAAGGAAGCAACATGCAGAGGCCCAGTATAAGGACACATCTTCAAGGTCAAACCACAAGCCCTGTGGTAAGAGAGGCAGCGCCCATTTCAAGAACACTCCACTGCTGAGACCCCTAGGAGAAGCTCACCTTTCCAGCAGCAAACAAGTGGCAGCCCTTGACAGCTTCGAAAACGTTGGGCGAGATGTCTGGCTGGGCGGGAAGGTGCGACTGCGCTAGAGACTGCTTCACCTTCTTCACATCCACCAGACACAGGGCCCGCTCCTCCCCTGGAGGGAAAAGGAACAACCTCTGCTGTCAGGGTGAAGCTGTTAGGTTAAAGAAACAAACAAACAGGAGGGCGGGTTCACAAACAAAAACCAGGAGATGCCATGCCGATGGACTGATTTCTGTTTTGAGTTCAAGTTTTAGGTCTAAGATGATAGCCTCTGACCTTTTGAGAATCTGGGACATAAAATCAAGGAAGGTGAACTATGAACTGGGCTTTCAAATATGCTCCCCACCAAAGACAAAACAAACTGTTCTGGGAAACATGAGGGGACATGTGACAGAGATAGCAGGCCTGCTGTCCTCAAATACGTCAATGTCATGAAAGACAAGGGAAGGCCGAGGAGCGATTCCAGATGAACAGAGGCAAGAGAGCCATGACGACTAAACGCAATGCGTGACCCTGGGCTGGATCACGAATCAAGACATTACCATAAAGGGCAGTATTGGGGCCATAGGTAAAATGGGACCCTCGTCAGTGTCTCAGGGAACTGTCTTAACAGCAAGGATTGAACGCCCTGAATTCCTGACTATGTGGGCGATTACGTGCCTTGTGCTGACGTGACAGGCCAAGGACCTGGGATCACAGTGTCTGCAACCGACTCTGCAACAGCTCAGCAAAAGTAATGTGTGTGAGAACGTGTGTGTGAGAAGAGAGAGAAAGAGGAAAAACTGTGGCAAACTGTCAACAAGAGGTGGATCTCAATAATGGGTCTCTGGGAGTTCACACAGTGGTAAAAGAAAGCATGTTCGAGCAGAGCAGGCAAGCTCTCACAAGGTCAAGGCCCACAGTGGTATCCCTGCAATTAGGACAAAGGGTTTGACTTTAATGAGTCTTTGAGGCTGAACACTTTTCACTCAGCATAAAGGTCAGATGTTGCTTGGGGGTGTCAGACTGTGCTAAACTGGGCCCTGAGAGGGATCCACTTTCGAACAAAGAGACTCCATCAGCTGAGACTTAGGTGTTTACAGGGACACAGAGGAAAGAGCCATTTATGTGATGAGGGGGGTCTTTTTGTGTCAAGCACAGAATCATTTCAAAGCATTTCCTTGAAGAAAGAAGAAAGCGCTGTGTCCTTCGCCTAACACCTGCTATCATGAGCAGCTTCTCCAGGTCCTTGATGATATAAATCTGGAAGACGGCTCCGATGCCTGGGACGTGGGTCAGGGAGTTTTTCAAGACATTCAGTGCGTACAGCCCTTCCTCAGTGCCCACTAACACCACCTGCAGGGGCAGAAGTCCAAAGGGGAACATAACCATAATCATGTCACTATAAAAATCTCAAAGATCAGACAAGCTACACAGTCCTTTACTCCTTGATTGTGTGGGGCTCCAGCCAGACACTGGCTGGCAGTGCCCAGAAAACCTTACCTGGTCGCTGAAGGGCAGTGTGCAGTTCATGTCGAGGCGGTCATCACCCTCCAGTTTCAGGAGGGAGTTTCCAAGCAATTTCTTTTTTCATAGGTGGGGGAAAAAAGGAAAAAGAAAAGATGTGGTCAATCCATCATTCATGACTCAGCTATCCAAAAACACAAGAGCAAGAACCAGAGCAGTTCTGCGCCAGGAATAAAGGCAAGTCACTCCTGAAAATACTCAGAAACACACATCTGCCCTTGGTGTGCCCGTACGTCCACCTGAGCTCAAAAGGCAAGACATGCTAATGCTATCACTGAGGCAGCTGTTACTCAGCATCTGAGATGTAACTCGGCGTGGGCATAGAAGTAAGTGAAGGCGGCAGACACAGAAAACTAGTCTGGGACAGGAGAGGGGTGGAAGCTAGAGACTCCCCCTGCAAAAGGTTAATAAGCCGCAGGGAAGGCATCTTCCCTCCAGGCTACAGCAGTGCAAAGCCCAGCATCAGAGGCCAGCAGGGCCCTCACAGTCTCTTTACCTGAACCCACGCAGCCAGAAGCTCGTAGGCAACACAGTCACGGGCCTATTGTACACACAGTAACGTGGATTTCAGTAAAAGGCTCACACGTGTGAGAGCAAGACAGGTCATCAAAACAGGGAGCAAAGCTCTTATCCCGGGCTTCTAGTTAAGAATTTTCCAATTGCTAACACTTAAAATTTGTGTTTATTAGGAGCCAAGCGTTTTAAAGGGCTGTTTGGTCCTTGGTGGCAAAAAAGCCAATGAGCAGTGAGTGCTGTTTGTATCTGGGAACGTTCTAGGTGGAGTGATGCCAATCAAGGCACACCCACGTTTCTAACATGGTACAGTAAGTGGGACTCCACCCCGCCTGCCGAAGAGCAGGTGCTGCAGAAACATCTGAGGAGGCTGTGAAATGCCTCCCTGCAGCAGACACAGCTGTTGGCAGCCTTCTTGGATACTTCAGGGGCAAAATGCTTCCAAATCAAATCTTCAAACCAAAAGACCTCATCAGAACAAACGAGAGAAGACTTCCTTAAAAGCGCATGTGCTCCAGTACTGCCACAACCAAGACCTATTATGTCCCAAGAACTGGCTAACAGTGCTTGTCCCCAGCTCTAAATCCTTCCTCAGAGCCTGGTCTGCATCACCTCCAAACTTCCTGTCATGACACAATGTGGCACTGTCACCCCTGAAAGAGGACTCCCATCTTTCAGCTCAGTTACTACGCCAGCCCGTTCCACAAACACGAGCCTGCATCCATGGTCATACTCACAGCATCAGCTTCTGCTTTCTCCCTAGACACTCTCCCACCTGCGACCACCGATTCTAAGGCAGTGACCCAGCGCTGTTTGTCAGGGAAGCTGGGAGCTAGCAAGTAGAGCGTTCTCCCAGGCCAGCAGGTGGTGTGCGGGTGAGATTCCATCTTCAGTATGTATGGGACATCTAGGAAATTTCAGAGAGCATAGGGTTGGGTGTGGATTCCTACCACTCCCACTAGGAGGGATGGTCCTGAGATACCCGAGACCCCGCCATGGCATAAGAGCCACCAGCTACAGGTGAGCTGAGGTCTGTGGGCCTCCTTTGCAGACCCCTGTCCCACCTCCCTACCTCCTGAATCCTCAAGCCCAGCCCTCCAGGCCTGCTCCTCACCTGCTTTAGCTGTATTTGCAAGCTCAGAAGCACCAACGGCACCATGAATAGACACGTCCCCATCGGGAAGGCACAGCTCAAATTCTTCCACCGGCCTCTGTCCAGCTTGGTGCAAAGAGGAAGGGCAGAAAGAAAAAACAAAGAACAGGAACAAGAACAAGGGGGGAAAAGAGAGAAAGAAGGAGAGAGAGCAAGAGCGGGAGGGAGGGGCAGAGGATGCATGTGAAGGGAGGCACACGAGAACAGAAGAGGAGGAAAGGTATGCAGAGAAGGCGGAGGGGGAAGATAAAAAAATAAAGTGTGTCAGATGAGTAGGCACAGTCAAATTTCTGATGGCGATGCGGATTTATGGGCTAGTTGACTGAGGCAGAAGTTCTCTGAAGGTGTATTAGCAGGTAGAATCTTCAGGACAGCACCCTGCAGGTTCCTCAGAGGGGGGACCTATAGGTGTGAGTATCGTACCAATAACCTTTAGAGAAGTCATTTGGTTCTTAGTTTTCAATAATGGGAAAACCGTACGAAGGCTTTCAATGCAATCCAAAAACCAAGCCTTCACACCAACACTTGGAGACCTGGGCCAACCACGTGCAATGAAGCTCCCCCTGAAGCATTCATTTACCTTCTCGGGCTTCACTGTCAAAAATTAAGACTTTAGATCCTTCCAGAACAATGTACTTCCTGTCCCAGCCTTGCTGTCCTCGCTTATTATTCCTGGGAAAATAAAGATTTAAAAAGAAAATGTTTGAACTCAGAAGAGTCAGACAGAAGGGTGGGGGAAGGGGGGGAGGGTGGAGAGAAGTCCTAGAAAAGACACTTCCCTAGACAACATCAGGAAGGAAAGCAGCTGTGGCACCTGCCCCAGCCAAAGCCGCCCCACACACTACCTGGGCACCTTCATCCACCCCTCCAGGTGCAAGCTACTGCCGGGCTCCTTGGTCTGGAGGCCTGGGGAGTTCATTTTGTCACGGCAGAAGGCCTCAGTGAAGTGCGTGGCATACTCGGTGGGCAGGCCGCAGGTGGCTGGCAAGCACGTGGAGCACTTGGGATGACACATCACCTGGCATTCTAGGGAAACACAGTGAGTGAGCTGAAAACATGCCTGGCTGATCCTGGACTGCTCCCTGCCTCCTGCAGCCAACCCCAGGGCTTCTCCTCCCCCCGCTAGGCACCATCAGTCTGGCCTCGTGAACCGGCTAGCCCTAAGTGTTCCTAGGTACCAGGCTCCTGCAGAGAGAGGAAATAAGAGAGTCAAGTGCTCTCGACCCAGTTTCCCTGGCTTCTCTCCAGGCTACCCATTAGCAGGTGTGTAAAGGACATATTTGCACATTGCAGTTGGCACCAGCACCCAGCCTCAAGATAGGGCAAGACCAGCCTGACAAGGAGAAGGCTGGAAATTACCAAAGCTCAAGACGTTTTGCTCAGTGGGTTGCAGTCGTGAGCTGAAGACATGTCTAAATTCACTTCTTTTACAGAGGAAAAATAGAGTCCTCCCACTGAAAACTAAAAGCTTGAAAATGAATGTGCTCTATGATGAGGAAAAAAAACAGAAAGTCCACCTCCACCTGATGGGTTTTCTAGGTGAAGGTGTGCAGATGCCCCCGGCAAACACACAGCTGCTGTTCTTACCGAGACACTTGGATGCCTGGCGTCCAAAGTGCACAGTATCCAGACACACAGCACACTTCGTGGCTCGCATGTTTAGTCCCACATTGAATCGGTGAGGAATATTGTGGTGCATGCGTTCCTTAAGACGCCGACTGAATTCTGGAGGAAAAATTCAGTTATTAAACACTGCCACTGAGTCAACTCCAACTCACAGTGACCCTACGGGGCACAGTAAGGAGCTCTGGTAGCATAGTGTCTAAGACACTTGCCTGCTAACCAGAGGGCTGGTGGTTCAAACCCACCAGCCACTCCCC
>NW_006921635.1:13845980-13858582 GCF_000298275.1 Orycteropus afer afer
CCAGAGCTCCCTAGAACACTACAAATGATACCATCAAGAAAGTGAGACGATAGCCCACAGAATGGAAGAAAATATTTGCAAATTATATCCCTGGGTAAGGGACTTGTGTCCAGAATATATAAAGAATGCTTACCATTCAATTAAGCCAATTAAAACTTGGGCAAAGTTCTTGAATAGACACCTCACCAAAGAATACAGACAAAGAGCCATTAAGCATTATGAACAGATGCTCAATATGATCAGTCATTAGGGAAATGTAACCGGAGTCACACTGAGATACTACTGTATGACCACTAGGATGGCTATAATTAAAAAAACAAAAGAAAAATAACATGTGTTGGTGAAAATGCATAGAGATCAGAACCCTTCCTTACACCTTGGTGGTGGGGATGTAAAATGGCACACAGACACCGTGGAAAACAGTTTGGCAGTTCTTCAGTTAAATACAGATTTATCATATGACCCAGCAATTGTACTCCTAGGTATATACCCAAGAGAATTAAAAATGGACGTCTACACAAAAACTTGTATATAGGTATTCAGAATGGCATTATTCACAATAGCCAAAAGGTAGGAACAACCCAAATGACCATCAACAGATGAATGAATAAACAAAATGTGGTCTATCCATAAAATGGAATATTATTCAGCCATTAAAAAGAATGAAGTCCTGATGTATGTTACAACATAGATGAGCTTTGAAAACATTATGCTGAGTGAAAAAGGAGTCTCACGTTGGTAGGAATACACATGGGCACAAACCACCAACACGAAATGCACGTAACCTTTAACCCAATGATTCGTTTCCCAAAAACTTATCCTCAAGACAGAGCATTCAGAGAGGCACAGGATGCTCACTGCAGAGTGTTTACAATAACAAGGATTGGAAACAATGTGAATGTCCCCCTGCAAGGTCAGACTAAGTGAGTGAATGGTACACTACACAATGGAATACTATGAAGCTCTTTGAAAAAGAACAAGGAAGATCCGAATGTGCTGACAGAAATCACTCTAAGATAACATTTTAAGTAAAAGAAAGGCATCTTACAGACAGTGTACTGTGCTAAGATTTTTATTAAAAGGGGATGAAAAGAAATAGACGTATTTTCTCATACATTTAAAATATATAGTTGATTCTCAGTTTTTGTGGGTTAATAGTCACGAATTTGCCTACACGTTAAAATTTGTCACCCCAAAATTAATACTCGTGGCCCTTATATGGTCATTCATGGACATGCACAGAGCGGTAAAAACTCCGACAAATCCCCAACTGAGGATGAGTAAGGCAACACTCTGTCTTCCTGTTTCAGCTCTCAGACTGTAAATAAGTGCGTCATTTTCTCAGTCCTTTTGCTATCAATGTTTTTTTTTGCATTTTTTGTGCTTTGTGCCGGTAATTCATAGTTTAAAATGATCCCCAAGTGGAGTGCTGAAGTGCTGTCTAGAGTTCCTAAGCACAAGTGCTGTGCCTTACGATGAAAAGATGTGTGAGCTAAGCTTTATTTAGACAAGTTATAGTGCTGTTGGCTTGAGTTCAATGTTAATGAATCAGCCATATATATTAAATACCAACAAAAAAAAACCAAACCCACTGCCATAGAGTCAATTCCAACTCGTAGAGACTACCGTAGGGTTCCTAAGGCTGTGGATCTTCACAGAAGCAGACTACCTTATCTTTCTCCCAGGGAGCGGCTGGTGAGTTTCAACTGCCAACTGTTTGGTTAGTAGCCTGACACCTTAACCACAGTGGCACCAGAGCTCCTTTTATATTAAAGAAGGAATCTTTAACCAGAAACACACATAAAATAAGGTCATGTATTGATTGGCTGACAAAAATTTGACCAGAGGCTCACAGGAACCTAACCCTGTACTTCTTCTAGGAGCAATGGTTCAGTATTTGCTAAATTTAGTGTTTTTCAGCAGCTTTATAGACCAAAAATACCATGAATACTAAGAATCGACTGTGATAACACAGACATTAATTAAATGCTTGAATTATCTCTGGAAGAACAAGTGGTCAGAAGCAGTGGCTGACTCTGGTTAAGGAAACTGAGGTTTTGGTCGGGGGTAGATTTGCATGTCACTATTCATTCCTTTGTATCACTTGTAATTTTTATCACATGTCTCCACTTTAGCCAATAAAAAAATAAATGAATAAAAGTCCACCTGGCCTGTGGGAACATACCCTCTGGAGTTGAAGACTCTTTTCTACGGCTGGAAGGCGGGGCGAGCAGGCTCATGGCACTGGGCTGGTGCTCGGGCGACCGCACAATGGCAGACATTGCGATCTGCTGCCTCGCTGTGGCTGGCGTAGATGGGTGGGGGTGGTCTGAGGCTTTTCGGTGGGCAGCTGCAGAGAGACCAGTACAAAGCCTGGCAGTTAGCTGGGTTACCTGGAGGACCAAACCAAGTGGAATGTTGCCCCTGAGCTGCTTTTCAAGGACCCGAGACCAAAAGGACACCTGTCACACCAAAGAGGCAATGCCAAGGATGCCAAAGGTCTTTCAGACTCTGGAAGTCTCGACTGAAAGCTTATGGACCACAACTAAAGATGCTGAACTAGTCTCGACCAATCTCGCTGAGACCGGCCCTTGGGTGGAGAGAGCCCCTACCTTCCTCCCTGGCGGACCGGAGCTCAATGCGGGTCTTCTGAAGGGCCTCCTCCAGCTCTGCACAGCGAGCCTTCTCCTTCTCCAGGGCCACCTTCAGCTCATTGTACTGCAGAGGAACCTGTGTGGGCAAAGCAGGGTCCTCTTTCCGTCGACTAAATAAACCCTAGCAATGGAAACAGAGATATCTCCTAACTCCTGGAAACTGGCACTTTAAACTAGCTAAAGGAAGTCTGACTCAGGAGTGAACCACAAAAGCCAGGCACATACTCACTGTAAGTGTATTTAGTAAAAATGGCATGTGAAGGGGGAAAAGGGTAGGCTGAGCCACAGCCCGTTCCAGCCGGCTGGAAAAAAAGGGGTGTGGACGTGTTCACCAAGAGGGTTAAAGATGCTCGCATGGCCACCGCCTCTTCCTTTAGTATTCTCAAGACCGGAGAGGCATCTCCTGACGGTCTTGACCCTCAAAAAATGGAAGTGGAGGATGGAGTCAGGAGAGATGGCTCAGAAATCATTCTCGCCATGATAAACAGTTAGAAGACACAGAGATGAGTGTTTTCAAAAAAGGAACCAAAAAAAAAAAAATTTAGTATTAAAATGATGTCAAAACAAGGGGCAAACTTTTAAAACATGCAAATGGAAACATTTACTATACATGGAAGAAGAAACAAAGCACAGAATAATGAAACCAAAAAAATGTTTATAATAATTTAAAAAAAACCCTAACTACATCAAATGACATAATCATAGAACAATCTGCTGTTAAATTAAAAGATTAAATATTGTATCATAAGCATAACACACACACAATCACACAGACAGCAAGAAAATCCTTCCTGTGCAGCCACCCCTTAGCAGGAGGCCTGCCTGACTACTACGATCATCCCTATACGGTAACCATGGCACTGGGGATATTTAGGGCAACTTGGCTCCAGTCTGCCATCCAAGGTCTTCCAAGTCAGTTGTAAAACTGCTACCACTGCTATCATAGTACAACAGTGCCTTTGGGAGGAAGCTGTAACCTCCTCAGAGACTTTTCTACAACTGAGAACACTTGGCTAAACCTCGTATGAGCACCACAGTGGTTTAAGAAAGCATGTATTGGGCTTATCAAAAGCAACCTTCACAGAACCATGTCCACAGTTTTGAACTTGTTTGCTACAATTTGAAAGGGGTGGTGCAGTACACGGGGCAGGGTCTAGCTATCCAGTCAGTCACTTCAGGCAGGTCATCTCACTGCCTGGGTGTCAGTCACTTCACTAGCCAATCAAAAGGATTGGATAAGAAGATTTCTAAAGGCCTGCATGTGATCTGAGCATGCTCTGGGGTCCCATACCTATGACCCGCTAATCGCTCAGTAGCCCAATCTGTATGGCCTGAGAATCTCACACACGTGATGTTTTCTCTGCATACCACCCCCTTCCCAAACTATTCAGGTTAAAAAAAAAAAAAAAATCACTCTGTTAGTAGAGAAGGCACTATAGTCTGAAAGCCATGAATACAAAGTAGTCTGTTACAAGACCTGATCAATGATAGATATTCTTTTGAAGGGTTATTCTAATGATCTCAAAACCTGTTTTTCCACTAAAATTAAAATAAGAAAACATGCAAACTGTTTTAATCTCCCTTCCTATGATTAACTATCACAGGGGTATCCACTAAATCCTGAACAAACACTATGGAGCTGGAGACCCGTCAACTCCCACTTTTCCAAAACTTTGACCCACCTTTTTCTTTTTTGCAGGCTGGTCCATTTTGGCTTGCAGAAAATCGATGAGTTTGGTCTGTTGAGAAATAGTGCCTTCCATTTTCACTTTTTCATGAGAATAGAGAACCTAAAATTTATGAAATGAAAATAACCTCAGACCCTGAAAGAAGTATGCTTTTAAATCTGGTACTTTAAGAAAATAAAAATGTCATTAGGACACTAGCATATGAAAGTCCAACACAAACTGGAGAGTCGAGTAGTTACTTAACGTCTCTCTCTCTCTCCCCTCTTTGCCCCCCTCGTCTCTCTCTTTCTCTCCTCCCATCTCTCTCTCTCTGTCCCTCTCCCCTCGTCTCTCTCTCACACACATTCATGCACACAGGGATGGATTGATCTATGGATAGGTGGATGAAAACATAAAAAGGGGGAAAAAAAACAGAATTATAATTTTTCAATGGAATCTAGACCTCCTGACGCCACTGAGGCTGGATAAGCCCCTGAAACAAATGTTCCGAGATAAAGTTTAAACTGTAAACCTCAAATCAAAACTTTTCCCGAAACTCTGCCTTGAACCAAATAACAGTTTAGCCAGATTAATAAAGTCTGTCTGCCTTGAGCATTGAGCTCTCTCAAAGATCTATCTCTGTGGGATCAAGCTGACACCAGTAACTTGATAGGCTACGTAAGAAGCTTAGGGAACACGGACTTTCTGCCACCGGTGGCAGACTTTAGGAGAACAAGAACAGTTACACAACTTGAAGAATGTAAACAATGTCACTGAGTTGTAAATGCAGAATTTGCTGCGTATATTTTTACAAAAAATAAATTAAAAAAAAAAAAAAGAGCAAGTGGTAAATTATGAAGTCCAGGTGAAATCCTCCCACTTTTGTGAATGCTTGGGAACTTTAACAATAAAATATTAGGAAAAGACAAAAGGATTCATGATAGCCAATCAGTATACAACGTAAAGACACTGACGATTTTCCCCAGTCAGCATGTAGCCGTCCTGCCTGACACACAGACATGCTTTCAGCAGGTCCCCATTTGCTGGCCTCACCTGAATGTTCTCAAGCTGATACTCCAGATCACTCCTCTCCGTCTTCAGCAGGTCGGCCCGATCAAGAGCTTCCTGCAGCCCTTGAGTCAGGCGGAAAATGTGATTCTTTTGCAGGTCCATCTGCTGCTGTAATTTGGCTTGCTGGCGGGGTGAAGGGTGGAGAAAGGCTCAGTTCTGCACACAATGCAACTTGTCTCCCCACAGTTCCTATTCCCAAACTAACTTCAGACACAGCACGAGACTGAGATGGTAATCATCTCGTTCTAGAGTCACCAACTGTTCTCTAGTCCGAAATGATGCAAGCAAGGATAAGAAGAGTTTGCCCGGAAATTTCAGAGGCCAACAAGTCACAGGCTCCCCAGCCTAACAGGGAGCCCAGGCTGGGTGGGGGTGGGGGTCTGCCTTCCTGGGCAGGGTTATAATTAGGGATATTTTGGGACTTAAGAGACTGAGCCATCTGAGATGACAGGGAAGGCAGTGCGACTTAGTGCCATGGCGGCTTCCAATGATTTGTCCTTATTTGTTGTCTTAAGTTCTCAATTGTTATGGGGAATTACTTCATGCAGGAGGCGTGGAGTGCACTGGGGGAATCAGATCATCCTTAATTTCATATGCACCCCATCACGGCAGGGACCCAAAGTACACAAAGAGCCATAATCATAGGCGATGTTTCTACAGCATGGGGAGGATGAATGAGGACGAGCTCGGATTCTGTGCAAGCATCAGTAAAGCCCAGGAAAGAATTCAATTTAGTATGTGAGAAATAGTTCTGTACTGAAAAATCTCACTTCAATTTTCACAACGGAAGTCAACCAGAAAATAGGGCAGGCTATAAGACCCTAGCTTCATAGCTCTTTCCTGAAAGGCTTCTGTTTCTAAAAAGCAGGAGGACAGCCGTGGTGATGAAACGCTGCCTGATTTCTTCCACCCCCAGGTGACAATCTAACCACAGCTGCTGCAGCCCAGATCATCTCTTCTCTGGTGGCCTACACCTCTGCACACTCAAGGATAGAGCAATAAACATCGCCAAAGGAGTTTTCCAAAAGGCAATGGCAGGACTACTACTCAGTCATAAATGAAATGAAGTCCTGACACATGCCACAGCATGGAGGAGCCCAGAAAACACCACGCTGAGTTAAACAAATCTTTTGCAAAAAGACATATACTGTATGATTTTGCTGTATGAAATAAGCAAATATATAGAAACTGAAGATTATTACTGGTTAGCAAGGGTAGGAGGAAGGGGGAAAGAGTGAATTTTTGCTAAGGGGGCACTGAGTTTCCGTAAATAGTGGAGGAATAACTTGGAGAAGTACAGCCTCAATGGCTACACAACTTGAATAACGTGATCAGTGTCACTCAATTGTACATGCGGAAATTGTTGAGATACCTACAGTTTACTATATACCTACTCCTCACTTAGCAACTATCCCCTTATTTGGCAATTTGCATTTATGATAATAGTAAAAAAAAATCTAGTAACCAACTATTTTGCACATTAACTATGTTTGGCTGGCAGTAACGAAGGCTGAGGTATGAGGCGAAAACAATGCTGGATGTGATGGCTAAGTTATGATTTAATTAGGCTGGGCCATGACTCTCAGTGGTTTGGCAGGTATGTAACTATATATATATCGTTATATAACGGCAGTTATATAATGATATAGTCATCCTCCATTTTCACATAACATCAATTTTTGCATAATGATCTGGTCTTTGGAACCTAACTGTTTAGATAAATGAGAAGGGGGTATATATGTTTCCACCACAATTTAAAAAAAGGTAATTTTTTAATAATTAAAAAAAGAAGAGCTTTTAAGACCCGAGGAATTACGCAAAAGGTTGCATGCAGCCATACAAGGCACACCAGCTGGTCTCTATTCACTTAGAGCAACACAGGAATAAAGCGCATCAGGAACAGGAGGAGGAGGAAATAGAATGTGCAGCTAACTGTCTCCATGAACAACTGCCTCCTTGGCCGTGAGACCAACACTGGACGGTGCCTGGCTACCATTACTGAATGTTTTGATCAAAGATTCCATAGAAAAATCTTGAACAAAAGGGGGAAAATGTAGCATAGATTTCCAAATTCTCACGGACTTGCTGGAGTCATGGAGGCAGATGAAGCCCTCAAACTATTGCCCTGAGAGAATCTTTAAACCTAAACCAAAAATATCCCCTAAAGTCTTCTTAAAAGCAAACAGTAGTATAACTTAAAGAATATCTGGCATGAGCATTATGCTCTCTTAAGATCTATCTCTATGGGATCAAATTGACAATAGCAACTTGAAAGATTAGAGAGGAACCTTAGGGACAGTAAGTTTATTAATAGGGGAAGAACAGGTCAGAAAAAGTAGGTGAGAATGGTTGTTCTACAACTCAAAGAATATAATCAATGTCACTGAACTGTACATGTAGAAACTGCTGAGTTGATCATATATTTCACTGTCTGTTCTCTACAACAAAAAAACAAATTTAATGGGGGGCGGGGGGAGGCAATGGCAGATCTCACAGTGCTCAGTCCTAGCAAGCTGTGGGACTGCTAGGAACAAGAATCTGTTTGATGACAGCCATGCACAAAATCCTCTTCTAGAATAGACCACTGATGACTTCAGAATATGCTGACCCTCTCTGTCTTATCTCACTTCTCTCCACCTACGTTTTTCTTCCTATTTCTACTCCTTGAGTAGAAATTCATTTTGAGAATTATGGTGCAGTGGAATGGATCTGTGCTTTGGAACCTCACAGGCCCTGGTTTAAATCCTGCCTCTAGCCTTTATCAGTCAAATGACCATGGGAAGTTCCCATGACCTCTCAGAACTTGAGTTTATCCGTCTCAATGTAGGTACAATACTTCTCCTCACCGGTTGACATATTGAGCACAGTATCGACCATATAGTAGGTGCTTACTAAAGTTCAGTACCCCCCATCCACTCTTCTTTCCTCCACACAGTTCAAGGGCTATCTCCTCACCCTTCCATCTGTCCTTCCCATCCCATCCCACTCTACAAACCTCTTCTCCTTCATTGGGTGTGACATAGGATTATTAGCATTAAAAGAAAAAAAATCTGTAATATTTACTGAATTCTATTTTTTATTCTCTGACCTTAGTTCTTAAAGTAAGTAGACTGAATATTTGAAAGGGGGGGGGGAGGACCCAAAACTGTATATGATCCTGCCGTAAAGCAAAGGATACTTGTTAGTAACTAAAGATCACTTGGCCTTTGTGCAAACCTGGAATTTCTGAACCAAATCACAGACCTTGCTAAAATACAGAAGGAGGAAAAAAAAAAAAAAAAAAGCAAGCAAACCAAGCCCAGCTAAGATAAGCTCCTGCGGGGAGTGCTCAGTGCCCTGCAGCACAAGTGATTCCTTCCACAAATTACCCTCTTTATTTCTCCCCCTATTTTAGGACAACGTTAATTACTAGGAAGGAAGCAGAGGACAACTAACTGTGGGGACAGGAATCTGTTTGGTGGCAGCCATTCCCAAAATCCAAAATATTTTTCTAGAATAAACACATCGACTGTCCAATAGCTGTCTGAGAAATAGGCTGGTTATTTACTATAACAAAAAACAAGTTAGAGAGGGAGATTTGTGCTTTCCAAAATGTTTTCACAAAACCGTTTCCTTGCTTCCCAGAGCCCTCCCAGAGAGAAGCAAGTGGCGGCTTGTTCACAGGTCAGTGTCGGTCTGAAGGGACAGCTTAGGTGTGGACTTGAACCTGGAAACCAAGAAGAATGAAGAAGCTGGATCATGGAACCAGACTGTGAAACAACCCTGGTGGCCTGGAGGGTGGATCAAAACCAACAGGGGGAAGTTCAACAAAGATGCTTTTCTTTTTTTCTTAATGAAACTATACAAATATAGAACATAAAGATATAAAAACAAAAGCAAAAACGTGTGACGGGGGTGGTAGTAATTTAATGGGCCAGCAGGCATCAATGGTGTGTGATAAGCTAACCCAGAGCCCTGGTCACCGGCACAGGTTTCTGGAGCCCGTGTAGAGGTGGGAATATCCCCACTGTGTTCAGTGCTATGCAGACCACATGAGCTTCTGGAAATTCTCTTTGAAAAGAAAAATATACCAGAAAAGAACATCCAAAGTGTAGAGGGACTACATGTAAATGTTTCATTTAGAAAAGAGAAAAATATTTCATGTGGGAGGACCACTTGGATATCTAATTGAGTGTCATGGAGATAGAAGTAGTTTATCTCATAGAATTGTCAGAGAGACTGTATGAGCCAATTCATGTAAAGTACTCAGAAGGGTACCTGGCACGCAGTAAGTGCTAGTTAAACATGAGTTATTTAGATTATTAATCAACGTTAACCTCCTATTTTGGTAGGTGTAACCAGACTACTCTCTAATGCTCTGAACAGCAGAACTATTAGGTTGAATTATATGAAATTACTGTTAAGTATTTAGGCTGAGTTTCAACGAGGCCCACCAATGAGGAGTGCTGTGGAAGAGATTCTCTAGCCTTCATGGGACGTTAACTTGACCAGGATCAGCAAATGGATTTTCATCTGTAAGTGTCTTCCAGTGGACACAGTGGCTGTAAAGTGCCATGTTCAGGAAAGTTTTGAGGCCATTTTGGGCCTGGGAGGAAAGATTTTGGAGAAAGACCCATTGATAAAGTCTGCCATGGGTAGGGATAAAGGGAACAGGACTACAGGTACCAAGATTTGGACTAGATGACACAAAAAATCCTTCTAACTCAGAGACTCTGAGTCTGACCCCATTTAAAAGTCTCTGTGCCCATGAAGAAAACGTCTAGGTTGAACCTTTGGTCACATGCTTAGGAAGGCTACATCATAATCAAGAATCCTAAGCACACTTTGGACAATAAAGATCTTTCTTTGTATAATAATGGTTTTAAATGTCTGCTAGAATCTGCCACAAACTCAATGTCAGCCAGATGTCTGTGCTCAAAAATCTATCTGTGAGGCAGTCTGGAAAACTAGAAATGTTCTTGTGTTGTTGAGAAGTGAGAACGAAGGGACTGAATCAGGATTCTGGCATTCTATTCCTAGCATTGTCCTTGACTCACCATGTAACCTTGAACCAAAGTAGTGAGCTGACAGGACCAACTCTCCCTCCTCTGAAGGAAAACAGGGCAGGCAAGGTCATTGATTATTTCTGTCCTTTCCGTCTCCAACATGTGCCTGAAGTAGGGGCACTGCCTATTTATCCCAGATAAAAGATCATAATTTTCTCTATTTTTACCACCAGAAAGATTTTTAAATTTCTATTATGGAGTACCATGTTAGGAGCTCAGGTGGTGCGTAAGCAGTTAAAGCATTTGGCTGCTAACCACAAGGTCAGTGGTTTGAACCCACCAGCCACTCTGTGGGAGAAAGATGAGGCAGTCTGTTTCCTTAAAGCCTTGGAAACCCATGAGATAGTTCTATTTTGTCCTAAAAGATCACTATGAGACAAAATCAACTCAATGGTAGTGAGCCTGGTCTGTTCTGTTTTAGTGCCATGTTTGGGTGAACTTCCCACCCATATTTTTTAAAACAATCATTCTATAAAACATTTCACACTGACCTTCAAAGTTTTCAACACACTTTCCAAACTTAATAGCATAGCAACAGTACTTCTATTAGCAGAGGACGCCTGAGTTATGGGTAGCACACAATAAAATCACAATTAACCAGAAGAGTTTATTGAACTGTCTAGCTTACTATGGGTTACACAGAAAACCATTTGGACAGAAACTTTTCATCAGATATCTTTACAAATTCATTAATCCTTGTAGGTCAATTCAAATGAACAAAGCCAAATCATTAGTGATCCAACATACAGGGCCTTTGTGTGGGAATGAGGTGCAGTCATCTATTCAAATAGCAATGTTCAGAGTTCTGTTAATAACAGGTACAGGAAATAACTTGGAATGGGTTTAGGAATTCAATTTGAGCTTTTCATTTTATGTCTCAAAAGCAGGGCACAATTTTTTAAAATTGAATTAACTGAACGTTCAAAAGTCTTCATGAAATTTGGTACTCAGCAAATCTGATCAAGTCACTGCCCTGTGCACTACTCTAATTTGCATGGATGCTCCATTATTAGCCTGAATAACTTAATATACTTTGGATATTACTGCTGACGAACAATTAAACTCCATATTCATTCATCCGTATATTTAATAAACTCTTCTTTGGCATATGCTTATTATTACTATGTGCTCCATGGGAGCTCTGGTAGCATAGTGCCTAAGGCACTTGACTGCTAACCAGAAGGCTGGCGGTTCAAACCCATCAGCCACTCCTCGGAAGGAAGGTTGGGCAATCTACTTCCGTAGTGATACCGCCTCGGAAACCCAAGGAGGGGTCACTGTGAGTCGGGTCCAACTCGACGGCACATAACAACAACAACATGTGCTCCACACTAAGTATCCTGCAGGAGAAAGATAAAAAAGAAACCCTCTGCTTTCAGGATATGTTATTTTGATGTGTCAAATAACTTAAAAGAAGCATTAAGTAACCACTACCCTTCCTAAAAAATCTCCGTTTCAAACTGCGAGGGGCTAATTTGGACCTGATCCCTTGAACGTGTTTTCAATTGCAACCCCACCTCGTCCAATTCGCCGGTGCGCCCCTCACCTCCTCCAGCAGCCTCTGTTTGAGCTCTCGCTCCGTCTCGAGCTTCTGCTGCAAGCTCCGGGCGTTCATTTCAAGCATGGCATGCTTCTTTTCCAGGTCACCGAGCTGGGCATTTGGAAAGAGTGGCCATGACACCACAATTAGAAAACATTAGAGAATAAGGACATGTAAAAACAGCCACAAACCTTAACATATAAAGAACAATCAAGTCCTAAACGTCAGAAAACAAATGCTGTTTTTTAAAAGTATACCACAAAAGTCCATTCCATAAGTAAATCTTCCATAGGGTAGGATATGAAGACAGGAATTATTCCTAAGGGATCAGCCAAGTGCTAAGAGTATGACAATTAAGTATTTATCTTGGCTGAATTTAATTAATCATATGCTGAATGCTTACTACATGCACAGCAATACATCAAGGACTCTGGACAGGAAAGGATGGACATGCTGTGCCAAGGAACTTGCACTGAATCAGAAAAGTAGAGGAGAGCCCATCATCAGCCATGTACGCAAATAATGACTGATCAGTTTGAGAAGAGAGGTATGGGGAAGACCAAGGAATGGTATCAGAATGCCTGGAGCCTTCAAGGATGGCTAGGACACAGCTACAGAAGATTCA
>NW_006921635.1:13859282-13889386 GCF_000298275.1 Orycteropus afer afer
AGTTATAGAAAACACAAAATTCAGATTGCCACTTCATTATTTGTGTGTGTGTGTATCTGTGTGTACACAGAAGTTCTCTGACCTTCACTTTTGTTACCTGTGATACTGAAACAGCTAGTCTAAACGCTCTTTCCGAGACTATTAGATAAAATCTCCAAAGCACTGGTCCATTGTTTTGTCAACAGAACAAGGAGCGTGACATGGATAGAGTCCTTGTATTTACCGTGTGAAATACTGAGGACCTGCATCCTATCATCAGGCCCCATCATGTTCCTGAACTTGGAACATGGAGAAGCTGAGTTGCCTATTATCGCAGCAAGGGAATGAGCACTCTCCCAATGATGCTTGACATTAAATCCAAAAAGTCTTGTATAAATGAAAGCCAGAAAACCAAGAGGCAATACTCAGACTTCAGGGCCCAGACAGGCAGATGTCAAGAAGTCACCAACCAACCATGACAAAGACCTACACCCACCATACTCACTCATGCCAATGCCAACCACACATGTCCTGTAATGAAGCACAACCAAACGTGTGACTTTTCTGGAGTGGGCCAGGGTATGTTTGTAAAATATGTTTTCTATGGACTGCACTTGAATCTCTGTCAAGCATGCCTTCGAAAAGGCAGCAAAGAAAACGTTTTCCTAACAGTCAGAAGGGATGGGAGTAGACCTTGTCGGAGAGGCTCTCAGCTTTTAGCTTCTGCTCCTTGAGAGCCTGCTGTAGAGCCAGGATCTCGGCCTTGTGCTCCTTCACCGCCAGCTCTACCACTTGACGTGACTCGGTGATCCGCTGGTCGGCTCTTGCCCTGCAGAAAGATACAGGCTTGCTTTCAGAAGCCAAACCACCACCGAGCTGGAGGAGGGCAACTGCCCACCTCTAACCCCGATAAGCAACCAAATAGTCTGTGGATTGATGACCAACTTCAACTCCTGTTTCCAGACTATGTCTTCTTTTCCAACAGTTTACAGCGTAAATATCTGAACCACTTTGGGCCCTGGATGGAAATACCCTGGAAAGGCACAGCTCCTGTGAGTACTCACTTGGAACAGCTGAAGGGGAAAAATCATCTCCAAATGCAACTGGGCAAAACAGGATGTGTCCTAGAGACTGTCCCATCCTCCCCTGAAGCAGAAATGGAAGGCACGCCTCATCCCACTGAGGTCCCACTCAGGAAAACATGTCATGCAAGAAGTGTTCTGGGTGCTGAGGAAACTGACACTTGACTTAAGCTTATGTTGTTGGTAGGTGTCATCGCGTTGGCCCCTGACTCACAGCGACCCCATGCCCAACAGGACTGGAGTACTATGACCCACAGAGCTTCCACTGGCTGACCTTCAGAAACAGATCACCAGGCCTTTCCTCCTTGTCCACCTGAGTCTGGAAGCTCCACTGAAATCTGCTCAGCATCCTAGCAACACACAAGCCTCCAACGACAGGTGGGTAGCAGCTGAACGTGAGGTGCATCGTCCGGAACTGAACCCAGGTCTCCCCCACGCTTTTGTTCTTGTTGTCTGCCATCGAGTCGGCCTCAACTCATAGCGACCCCTCCTTGGGTTTCCAAGGCAGTATCACTATGGAAGTAGATTGCCCAACCTTCCTTCGGAGGAATGGCTGGTGGGTTTGAACCGCCAGCCTTTTGATCAGCAGTCAAGTGCTTTAGGCACTATGCTACCAGAGCTCCTGGTGTCCCACATGGAAGGTGAGAATTCCACCACTGAAGCAACACTTCCCAAAATCATAAATAAGTTTAGAGAAAAGAAAAACAGGATTGAAATTGGAAAACTTACTCCCCCTCCCCATTTATGCGTGATGTTTTCCCACCTCCACTACTTTGCTTAAACAATCTCCTCCACTGGGAATACTCTGCTTCCCTATTCAACATGCTCGCAGCCCATTCAGCCTTCAAGGCTCAACTCAAACGTTTCGCCCTCCATAAAGCTTTTCGCAATTCCTCCTCTAAAAGGAACCTCTCCTTGCTCTGTAGCCCCAAAGAACATTTCAATGCAAAATTTACTTCCTCTACTAGACTCTCCACCTCTCGAGGATGTGGCCTGTGGGTTAGATCTGTGGGTACTCATCTCAGTACCCACATACCAAAACAGGAAAAAAAGAGAGGGGACAAGACCTTCCATAATTACCCCTCAAAGTGGGCAGGAAATGTTGCCTTAAGCATAGCCCATAATGACATCTTCCATGTGTACTTCCTGATGCTGAATCAGATTCCTACCCCAAACATTGTCTCTGCAAGCTCTTAGAAACAGCTGGAATAAGAGCTGGACTTGGTGATGGCAAGGGAGGGGCCAGTGTAAGAGCCGCCAGAACTTATAGTGAGGATGAAGGGAAAACCAACAGCCCACAGAGAGGGGCAGGAATAAACCACCGCCACTGCCACTGCCACTGAGTTGATTCTGACTCATAGCAACCCCCACTGGGTTTCTGAGGTAGTAAATCTTTATAGAGCAGATTGCCCCATCTTCCTTCTACGGAGCAGCTGGTAGGTATGAAGCACCAACCTTCTGGTTAGCAGCTAAAGGCTGTAGGCACTGCCCACCAGAGCACCTTAGGGCAGGAATAGGAATCTTTAAAACAGCAGCCTGTCACACTGGCAAATACCCTGAGTGGAAAGATGTCCGAAACAGGAAGACTTCTACTAGTTTCTCTAGAAATATAAGGATTTTCATCTTCTGTCTCTAATCTTTTCTAGTTTAATTGAACTTAGCTAGACTATTCTTCCAGCACATTGATCTGAGTCTACTATGACCAAGCAAATGCAGGAGACACTAAAATGAGCCTGACACAGTCCAGCTGGGTGAGGAATATTCCCATGCAGTTCATCTTGCCTAAGGTGGTCGAGTATCCAGGGAGGCCAGTTTCAGAGGAAGGTGATTTTAGCAAGGATATTAAGGATGGACACAATTCACTTGTGCAGACATGGGGTCACAGTGCTGACACCAGTCCATATGGTGTTGCTTTGTTAATGGGGAAAAGGCGTCCCACCCCTTCTTCTAGACCAATTTCTACCTGCTGAAATCTGCCCCAGTCTACTGATTTTGTTAGAATAAAACACTTCGCTGCCATTAGCTTTAAAATAATTTGTGAAATAATTGGACACTGTTGTTGTTGTGTGCCGTTGAGTCGGCCCCAACTCATAACGACCCCTCCTTGGGTTTCCGAGGCAGTATCACTACAGAAGTAGATTGCCCAATCTTCCTAACGAGGAGTGGCTGGTGGGTTTGAACCGCCAGCCTTCTGGTTAACAGTCAAGTACCATCTCTGCCTTCCGTGTGAATGGCACCTCTGGGGCTGAGAGGCACGTAACCTGCACAGTCGTAGCCCCGGGAGGAAGTAGACTGCAGAATAACAGTGAGAAAGCAGAGAGCTGACTGCCTGAATGGATTATCACCATTGCCTGTGAAGAAAGAGGAAAACCACACTGTTCCTGTAGAGCAGTGGTTCCCATCATGGGGACACTGGCCAATGTCTGGAGACTTTTTTGGTTGTCACAACTGAGAGGAGAGGTGCTATGGCATCTAGTGGGCAGAGGCCAAGGATGCTGTTCAACTACTTACAGTGCACAGGACAGCCCCCCACAGAGAATTAACCAGGTTAAAATGTCAATAGCTCACAGGTTGATAAAACCTTGGTGCAGACGGAAAAGAAGCATGTCATCATGACCAGGATTACATGGTGACAGCCTTGCTACATGGTCACAGTTACGAGAAACCAGATGAAAATATTTCTGCAAAGAGAACATTGAGAATTTGCTGTGCTCTGACTCGCAAGCCTCAGAACGGGTAAATGGACGCCATCTACTACTACCTCAGAATCCAGCTGACACCATCCATATTCCTAACGAGGGTGACTAACTCATCCCAGTTTGCCAAAGATGTTCCTGGTTTCAGCACTGAGTATCTCACACCCAGGAAAGCTCTCAGTCCCAGGTAAGCTGGGACCTGGGGTCACAGTCTGGGATCTGGCTACAGTCACTTGCCATTGGCTTCCTACAGACAAAATGTCCCACCTGCTCTGCTTCTCAGTGTCCAACATCCTCTGCAACTCTCGCACTCGACACTCAAACTGGGACTTCTCGTCACCAAGGACGCTCCTCCATGCCTCCCACTGCCGCTCCTTCTCCAGCAGCTCGTCGTTCAGGGCCTCCAGATCCATAACCTGCTCCTCCAGCATTGTGCACGTGGTCTTCAGAGCCTCCATCGTCTGCAAATCAGTACCACTGAGTTGTGCCTTGTATCAAACGAGGAGTTCCTGGATGTTACTTTTGTCAGGTCAGTTTCAGAAAAGCACAACTTTCTAACTACAGTCCTGAAATACAGTTTTTCTTTGTCTTCGACAGCCCAAGGGGGCTGGAAGAGAATGGATGGAGATCCATGTCTGGGCAGAAAACCAGAGCAAGGCCAGAGGGAAGAGGCAAAGTTTAAAAACAGTGGCACATACTGGCCTCCCAAAGCATTCTATTTTCAAGTTTAAAACTAGTACCAAAAATTAAAGTTAAGAAGGGACACACACTTTAAAAAGCTATTTTTAAAACTTCTAACATCTCAAAACATGTGACTGTAGAAAGAGTCTGTTTACTGGACAGGCTTATGCTCAGAACCCTCAGGAGAGATGCACCAGGCTGCCACCGCCACCACCACCACCACCTGCCACCAAGATGACAACAACTCATGGCGACCCCATGTGTGTGAGAGCAGAGCTGTGCTCCACAGGGTTTACAATGGCTGGTTTTTTGGCAACAGATCACCAGGGCTTTCTACCACAGCCTCTGGGAGGACTCAAGCCACCAGCCTCTGAGTCAGCAGCTGAGCAAGCTGACCGTCGGCCCCACCCAGGGCCGTGCATTAGGTACTCCTTCTATAATCTGAAGGCGATCAAAGTCCTCCAGGGAGCTCCTAACATTGCCCCCCGCTCCTTACTTGCTTCTGGCTGGTAAGCTGCATCTCCCTCTCGGTGATCTCCCGACGGAGGTGATCCACTTCACTGCGCAGCTGCGCTATCTCGTCGTTGGCACCAGAAGCCTCGTCAAGTTGTTTGGACAAGTAGAAGTTTTGGTTGTTGAGCTCGGCGTTGTCCTCTGTCAGCTGGTTTAGCTGCTCCTCCAGGTCGGTGATTACCTACAAGAGGAAGGGGACTTGACTGCACACAAAGCAAGTCACTTGCAAATGAGAAGCTGTTTCTACAGCCATCAGTGTTTCAACCGAAGCAGCACTGGCAATCAACGTGCAGCTCAGGGGTTTGCGTACCCATCCCTGAGAGTCAGAGACAAGCTCTCACTCCTACCCACTGAGCTCCAACACACACTCTAGGTTAGGAAAAAAATAAGAGGAGGAAAGCATAGGTTTCTAACTCAAGGTTCATCTGGAAAACAAGGCAAATGCAAAGCACACAAAAGCGACTGCTGTCACGAAAGGGCAACGTCCAATAAGATGAAGGTAATGGACAATAATATGTGGAAAATGCAAAGGAGAGAGGAATCATAAAGACACTGGTATAAAAATCAGGTAATTAAGCTAAAAATGTCCGCGATACCATCTATAGAACATTGTAATTGGCGATGGAGCTGAGAAAGCAAAATAAAGTTCTTATCAAGGAAGGCTGACAATGAAGGACACGAGGAGTTATTTTAATAAAATCACTGGCAATAAATTTAATTTCATGCAAAGGTAAAGAAAAACTTAAGGGAAGCTCAGAATAATCCTGAGAATATGATATTGTACTATAGATTCACATTAATGGTTTTTACTATACAGTTAGCTATCAGAAAATGGGAAGGCACGTATCGGAAACTGTCATTTTACTGAGAGAGATTTAATTTGGTTTTGCTGAATTATTTCCCTGTTCAAAGGTAGAATGACTTCCATTTCAGTGCACCCAGCTTCCTATTCTCTGTGCTGATGTTCACTATCAACTCTTATGGAGAGCTTTTAGGATGTAATACTTTCAAAGTTTAAGGGCAATTTTCTAATAATAGTTGGAGTGAGGCACACAGGCAGTAAATGAAATTTTATATAACCAAAAAAAAAAAAAGGAAATTAAAAGGAAATGCTTTTAAGCCTGCAATTATTAATTGTTTCCAATTTCCAAATCTAGAGTAGACTTAGCTTATGAAATGTTGCCATTGTTTCTACAACTAATTCTCTATTTTAATACCCTTTGATAATCTATTAAAAAAAAAAAAAATCTTCCCAGGCACACAGAATTAAAGAGATCAGTTAAATACGTTTGTTCAGCATGACTCAGAAACCCCAGATTTTCATCTTGTTAACTGAGCAGATAACCTTTTATTGTAATAAGCTGGTTACTAATCCATTTGTTTAACGTCAAAAGCCATGTTAATTCCTAGTGTACTGGTTTGAGGTACACTGTCAGCTACAAGAGGGTGACTAAAGGTTATCTAGCTAGGTTCTCAGCTAAGACTCCTTCTTTATCAGGGGAGTAACAGAAAATAGTACATGTTTGTCATTCCCAGCAGGCAGTTATGCCTCACAGGTATCTCTGTATCATCCTTCCGCAACATGGTTAAATCTTCTCAAAAAGAAACAATGAATAAATGACTTGTTCAAGTGGTCTCCCTTCTATTTGTTGGTAATCCATTCCTTATGACAGTTTTTCATCCTACACTGTGAAAGTCTCCACTGAACAACTGTGTTTCCTTCTCCTTACTTCCCAAGCAACTAGCCGGGCAGATAAACTATAAAACAGATTCTGGTCTCACCTTTGCAGAATGGCACCCAAAGAACCTCACATAAGGTACCTTGAACCTGGCTGGGTTGGCTTTTCCATCTGTGATACAGAGATAAAGACTACATGATTCACTACCTGATCCATGTGCTTTTTTTTTAATTTCCTGCATACTTTTCTACCTTATCATGTAAAATACAAGGAATAAAAATTTGTGACCAAGATGACGGTTCATTTTAAAGATTACGATGGGACCGCTCAGGGAACAAACAGATCCACAAACAAAAATCTATTTACGTAATAATACACACATTGCCAGAATGATTTGTCATCTGAAGACAGATTTAACCTTTTGGGTACACACTTCCTCTCTCTGGTTTATGGAAAAAAATTAAGTAAATAATGCAATTTATTATGAGCCCATTTCTGCCACCTCTTCTCCTCCTCCCAAAACTAGATTGCAAAGTACTTTAAAAAGAAGTCAATAGAACAAAATACATAAAAGCCTTGTTTCTCATCCTACATTGGTGAGTAGTGACTGGGACCTTAAAAGCTTTCAAGCGGCCCTCTAAGATGCACCTAATGGTCTCATATCGTTGGAAGCAAAGAAGAGTGCAAAAAGAAACAAGGGATTTGGAAGCTATCAGCCCTAGGACACAACGACCCTTGAGACCAGAAGAACTAGACAGTGCCTGGCTACTAATGCCAACCATTCAGGAAAGGATCAAATCTGGAAATTCTTGATAGGGTAGGAGGAAAAACATGGAAAAAAATCCAAAAACTCAATAATGACCAGAATTACTGGTCAGATGGAATCTGGTGAGATCCCCCAATACTATGCCCCTGGGATACATTCTGGGCCTGGAATAAAAATAGAAAAAGGAAAAAAAAAGAAGTCAATGGGAGTCAAGATGATTTCTCCTCACTTCGGTGGGGATGTGACTGGTGGAGTCTCCTTGTTATCAGAGTGTTCAAGGGGCTCTGTCTCTGCTTTCCGTTCCAGGTTGTGGCTGCTAGCTCTCTATTTGGTCAGCGTCCCTATTCTGCCCATTTGACAAGAGGATCCTGTGTCTGTGTGAAGCACCCACACAGCGACTTAAAGCATTTTAACTCATTCGGACGTTTTATGTTTTCCATCTGCTCAAGCCAGAATATGCTTCATTTGTGATCTTGTTTTTGGAGTTCTGGTATTAAGTGTTAGACACACCCACCCACACCCACCCACACACACTACTAAGTTTACAAATAGTAAACTTGAGAGCTGAGACAGAGGCAGTAAATTAATAATTCCACGGTTTAAAAACAGGTAGGTAGGCAGTCAGATAGATAGATAGATAAACAGACTGGCAGACAGATAGATAGATAGATAGATAGATAGATATAGACAGACAGATAGGTAGATAAGGCAAAGTTCATAACCAGCTAATGAAATAGGTGTTTTTTAATTCTCATTTTATAGATGGGGAAACTGGAGCAACAGGGAGGCCAAGTAACTTGCATAAGGTCACTAAGCTAATAAATAACCAAGCCAGGCTATGAACCCGGGCACGCTGGCTCCTGAATCTACACTATTACCCACTACACTCTATTGCCCCCGAACACAGGAAGAGAAAAAAACCACTGCCATCAAGTCAACTCTGATTCACAGGAGTCACCATTGGGTTTCCAAGGCTTACATCTTTATAGAAGTAGATACTCTCATCTTCCTCTTGCAGAGGAGTTTGAAACACTAACCTGGTTAGCGGCCAAATGCCTTACCCACTACGCCACCAGAGCTCCTTAAATATAGGAAGAGAAGTGTTTGGTCAATGTTTCTTTCAGGCCCTTGAAAACTTAAATGATAGAGGAAATTGTATCTACCATCCAGGATAATGCTTCTCGATTTTGAATCAAGTAACGTGCAAGAATTCCTAGGTCTACTCCGTGCCCACAGTTCTACGGTCTCCACACCAAGGGCAATCGGTCTGTTTGCTATTGTGTCTGCTAATCTTTCAGTCCCACAGAGAGAGCGAGCAAAAAAAAGGCAAAATGAAAAGGCTGATTCTTGGCAGTAAAAAAAGATGAGGGCGATAGCTTCATGATGCAGGTAGCCAGCAAGGCTTGCTTAGGGGCTGTTTTTAGATGTAAGAGATCTTGGTGCAGTTCTAAGAAAAAAACAGAGATATAAAAATCAATCTACTCTGTGTCAGAAATAAAAAACTGAAGTCTCGGTTGGGGTTATTGTTGCCTTCTCAAGGCTGGCATGCAAAACTCATGGTTCTAAGTAGATGTTAACCCCTCATATCTAACAGGGGACCAGGACAGGAGACATTACCAGCTAAATGTCCTATGGCATGTTGGGGGTAAAGAAACCAGTCAAATAATTGGCATCAGGTTAGAAAGACACACGACTGAAGTCCTATTTTAATGCTTAGCTCTTTCTTGAAGGCGGCTATTTGCATATTATTTATTTTTAATCTTATAGCTGACAGATTGATTCATAATTAAAACTGTGTCATATGTTTGCCCACCAACTCCCCTCCAAACCAGACTTAGGTAGGGTTTGAGGTGCCAGATTGAATCAATTCCTTTTTTAAAATCTCTTCAAAATACAGAAATGGTTTGAGCATGAAGATCTTACTGTCCATGAGCCTTCTCCAAGCTGTTGACTGCGGGGTCCTATCAATCAGGCCAATATGGGAGCTGCCACCAGTAATGAACATGGCATTTCCTAGCAGAGACCACTGGGAGCAGATCTAAAAAGAAAAGTGTGTCTACCACGTTCCTCCAAAGTATCTTTAAAGCAGCCTTTGAACTTGCAAGAGTATAACTGAGATCAACTACTTCTGCTGTTTTTAAAGCCGTGTTTTTCAAATTTTTAAAAGCAGCAAAACAGTTTTCCAGACAAAGAAATAAGTCAGAAGCCCAAAGTAATAATACACCTACTTCTTATTTGTCAACTCTCTCATTATCTGACATTTGACATTTACGACAACAGTAACAAATCCATAGTCTGACTATTTTGCTCATTAATGATGTATGTCTGGCCGTAATAAATGTCCAGCTGTGGGGCGAGAGTGATGCTGCCTGCGATGGTTAAGGTTACGTGTCAACTGGCTGGGCAGGGCGATGAAAGCATGTGAGGGCCCCAAACACGGGTAATTACGATGCTCCCTCCTCTGCTTACTCACGCGTCTGAATGGGATATGTGCGTTATATATATACATGTGTACATAAGTGTGTGTGTGTATTAGCTATCCACAATGTAACTTCTTTTGAAATGTGACTATAATATTAGCAATTGAACACAAACACTTTAGAAGGACGCAAAGAACAGGATTATAAAGTTTTTAGTGAATGTGGGGTACTAAGATTTTTTACTACATATCACATTTTCTAAAACAAGAATATTCCACATATTCTACAACAAAGAAAATGAGCCAGTGAATTCTGTTGTTTCAACAATCAATGTAAAATTCTGTTGATCTCTCACAACAAAAAACTTGACTTTCACCAATTTTGCTGTAGACGGCTCATACTCTAATTTTGACGCTTGTTTCATAATAAATGCTATACTTATAAATGAACAAATGAAAAGATGTCACAGAAGAAAATTCAATGATCGGAAAACAACAGCGCGTGTGGGCGCCCTCATGACCCTGTGTGCACTTTGTCTCTGGCCAGCACATCTTCACACGTGGGAGCTGGTGTTAGTCTCCACTACTGTCCTGCCTGCTCCCTTCCACTGAGGTGCTCACTTTTCTGTGCATCCTATCTGCTTGGTATCCATAGGTCTTTGCTTTGGACAAATGATGTCTGTTTTGTTGATGCCCTAAGCAAGTGCTTACCTTGCTTACTGGGTAACCTGTCCCTGTGGCCGGGCCCTGATCCTCAGTGGTTTGGCAGTTCTGTAATGATGGAGTCATCCTGTATTTTGTGATCTGATGTGGTCATCCTCCATTTTCACATAATGCTAATTTTCACGTAACGACCCTGATCCCTGATCCCTGGAACCTAACCATGTTGGTAAGTGAGAAGTGTGGTGTACAGTAAACCCGCAAACACTGGAACTTGTATAAGATAGAAACCTGTCAGAGAAGGAAAATGGAAATGTTTTCTCCTTACAGAGAGCGACTGAAGGTGGTAAGCCATACCCTGTCAAAGCAGAAAACTCGTGGGCCCGGGAAAGACAAGGAGTCCTGCTAAGCTCCAGCTCTCATGGTTCTCCTGTGCTAACAGTCACCAACGCTGTTAGCACTTCCGATGTGCCAAGCCCTGTGCAAGCACTTTGCCTGCAGCAAGCACATGAGGCAGGGATTATTACCCAATTACTTTCCACTATTCCTGAAATGTGAATATATCTTAGAGCTGATAAGGGGTCTTCCTTCCCACCTAGAACCCAAAAAAGCAGTTATCAAATTAATTATGCATCTACAACCAACAGCATATTGAAACTGAGGATATACAATGTCATCCCCCATTTACAGACAAAGAAACAGAGGCGTAGGAGGATAACGTCGCATAGGTTACTAAGAGGCCCATTTGGAATATGAACCCAGTTGGCCAGACTCTAAGACACACAAGACAGACCACTAAGACATATAGCTTTCTCTAATATGTGGGAGGGGGGGTTTCCCCTCTCAGTTGTGGAGACCCCCAGAGACTTCCCCACAGAATGTCAGAACTAAGGGAAGCAAGGATTAAGAACCACTGTCCCTGAAAAAACAAATCTGAAGGATAAGTAGAGAATAAAAGTTACATGTGTTAAGAAAGTAACCAAATGAGTTTTGCATAGTGATGGGGGTGGTAGTATGACTGGCCATCAGATCCTCACGACGCATGGTGACCCCACGTGTGCAGAGCAGAACTGCTCCAAGGGGCTTTCAAGGCTGCAGCCCTTGGGAAGCAGATCACCAGGCCTGTCCTCTGAGGCACCGCTGGGTAGGTCTGAACCAGCCAGCAGCTGTACACTTAATCATCACAAGTCAACTTACAATTCAGTAATGGGGGTAAGGGAAATCACAAAGGGGTACAAGGAAACTTTTTGGGGTGGAAGATGCTTATTATTTTAACTGTTTCAATGGTGCCCCAGGTATGAACACACAAGTCAAAATTCATACACTCTGTACATCAGTTATACCTCAAAAGAGTTGTAAAACAAGTTTTTTGTTTTTGTTTTTTAAGTTTTTATGCCAAAAGACTAAAAAGGAGAAAAGAGAACTTCAGGCCAGTGGAAAAATATTACTGAGGTGCACATTTAAAATACATTCAGTTTTATTTTAAGAAAAAAAAAAAAAAAAACCCACAGACATAAAGTCGCCTAAGGCATTTGACTGCTAACTAGAAGGCCAGCGATTCAAACCCACTCACCACTCCTTGGAAGGACAGTTGGGCAATCGATCTACTTCTGCAGTGATACTGCCTCGGAAACCCAAGGTCACTATGAGTCGAAACTGACTTGATGGCAGTGAGTTTTGTTTTGTTTTTATATTTGATTCATCATTTATGAGCATGTATGTAATACAGGCATAACTCTTATGTTAAAATTAGAAACCAAGACAATAAGAAATAAAAAACTAGGGCAGAAGAGTACAGGAACAGAATCCACCAACTCCTCAAGGAAACAAGGAGAGAACAGAGGCAATCAGCAGACATTTCTAAGGTGGGCCTGCCCTCCCTGATTCAGCCATAAACCAAAAACGCAGTGCCACTGAGTCAACTACAACTCATAGCATAGCGACTCTTTAGGACAGAGTAGAACTGCCTGATAAGGTTTCCAAGGCTATAAATCTTTACTGAAGCAGACTGCCCCATCTTTCTCCTGTGGAGCGGCTGGTGGGTTCAAACTGCCAACCTTCCGGTTAGCAATCAAATGCTTTAACCACTGTGCTACCAGAGTTAGGCATCAAGAAATACAGGCCAAAAAACAGCCAGCCAGGTGCCTACTAGAACCAAACACAGGTACAACTCATGACCTGCAGTTCCAGTCCCAGGTATGTACTAATCAGAAATGTGCTTACAGCCACCAGAAGACTTTTGGATGCGCAAATGTTTCCCAACAGCTTCATTCATAATTGCCTCATATGGAAACAATCCCAAGGTCCACCAACAGGAGCATGGATAAACAAACATGAGTCCGCTCACACACTGGACTAGTCCACAGTAATGAACAACAACAAATTACTGACAGATACAACCACACATATCAACCCCACACACAATATACTAAGGGAAAGAAACCAAACCCAGAGGACTATGTACTCCAGGATTCCATTTTATGAAGTTTAAGAACAGGCAAAACTAACCCATGGTGATAGAGATCAGAATAGTGGTCACCCTTTAAGGCATGCTGATGAGAAGCAGACATGAGAGAGCCATCTAGGGGATGAAAATACTCTGTATCTTTACCCATGTTGTAATTTTCTACATATTTTTATATATATAAAAATGTCATTAAGCTATATATGCACTTAAGATTAAGGCAAGTCATGTACTTATTTTACACTCTCTCTCTCTCTCTTTGAATATATACATATACAAATATACACACACACACATACACACATATATTACACTGAAAATAAGGAGGAATAAAAGCATATATTGGCAGGACTCAATGTCCTCACGTATAGTAACTACAAAGGAAACCAAAGAGCTCATTACAAGAAAAGAAAATATAAACATGGGGGAAGGGTGGGGAAGTCTCTAGAAATCAATAGATGCAGATAACACAAGCAGGGACAAGAACATGAGGAACTAAGAAGGAAATAACACAGAGGAAAGGACCCAAGAGAAGAGTTGGAAATACAACTAATGCTAATATCCTCATCTTTTTCAGCAGGGGCTTATTTCAATCTTTCATTCCCTGTCAACACCAAAAATAGATGGAGTTTCCAAGGACCTTGCCCTATGATATAATCTACTGATGATGCACATAGAATTTACTTTCTCAATATAAGTAACATCTCCAGAGTTCTAGACATTGAATTTGCATGTTAGCAAGTTAAAATTCCTACATCTGCAGGGGAAGAACTGGTTGGTTTTTCTTCTCTGCAGAGTCCAAGGACAGGGAAGCCTCTCAGATGTAACAGCTCCTGGCAACTGGACAGTCTCTGGCTCAGGCTGGCTTTGAACCTCATGCACTGAGGCAGGAGGATGCAGCTGCTTTGGGACTTCTGCTGCAACTACTGAAACCTATTAGTGGTTCTGCAAAGGAAATTATTTTGACCACTCCAACTGTCCTTCTCCCCCAAAACACGAAGAATGGTTTTAATTTTTTTAAATGGCAGAAACCCAAGAAACTGAGGTTATCTAGGACTCACAAATCCATATCAGTTTGATCACATTAATTGGTACAGGTTGAAAGTCCATGTCAAAAATCAATCGGTTACACTATAAAGAGAAGTCCTCATTTCCTTGTTGGTTTTACTTTCATGTTAATTTCATCATCTTTGGTTAATACTCACAGTACAGCTGTTACGGAGAGCATCAAATTTGCGCTGGATTTCATCTCTATGTGCCTAAAAGGTAAGAAGTTGAAATAAATTTTTCATAGAGTAGAAGACATGCTACATGCTATGGATCAAATACAGAAAACAGCAATTGTCCCAGAAAGCAAAGAGTGCTCTTGGAGCAGCAGCCTCAGCAACTGATTTTCAAAGAGTTAATCAAGTCATCCCCACCATCAGAAATGGAGTTACAGGAACACATGGTGCTGTATTCATAACAGTTAACTATTTAGACCACACATACATACCTTGTACAAATATACTTAACGTTTATATAACACCTAGTTGTTGTTGTTGTTATGTGCCGTCGAATCGGCCCCAACTCATAGCGACCCCTCCTTGGGTTTCCGAGGCAGTATCACTACGGAAGTAGCTTGCCCCATCTTCCTTCCAAGGAGTGGCTGGTGGGTTTGAACCACCAGCCTTCTGGTTAGCAGTCAAGTGCCTTAGGCACTATGCTACCAGAGCTCCATATGACACCTAAGGACTAGTAAGAGAGTCCTGGTGATACAATGATGAAGTGTTTAGCTGTGAACTGAAAGGCTGGCAATTCAAACTTATCCAGTGGCTCCACAGGACAGATCTGCACCCCTCAAGATTATAGCCTAGGAAACCCTATGGGGCAGTTCCACTCTGCCACCATGAGTTGCTATAAACTGGAATTGATTCAACAGCACCTAACAACAAGAAGAAGGGACTAAGAGGAGAAAAGAAAAGAAAAAGCACAAAATGACAAAGGACGGCATGTTTATGGTTCTTCATTTGTCTTATTCCTCATTCTGAAAAGATGAAAAACTTTCCCTCTTCCCTACAAATGACCCTTCCTCAGCCCCCTCCCTGAGATAGACAGAAAGACAGACAGACACACATATACGTGGACACACACAGATACACATTTAGGACAAAGTAGGGGCTTTTTTTTTTTTTCAATCAAAAGCTGTTGAAATCCAAAAAACCCGACACAAACCTTGAAGCAAATATACAGGCGTTCTCCAAGGCAGAGCTGCCCTAAAAACAGCAGCATTCATTTGGTTGACAGATATTTTCTGAGCTCGCACTATATGTCAAACATTGCTAGGATAAAGGAATAATGGCCTCTCCCGTCATTCTGATGAGGGAAGACAGAAAATAAACAAGCTCGTGACTGCAAACTCTGAACAATGCTATGGAAGAAACAGGACCCAGGGGGGAAAAAAAAGGAGATGGGGCAGGCAGAGACCAAGAATCTCACTGGTCCAGTGAAGAATTTGAGTTTGATTCAAAACACAATTAATTGGAAGGCAACTATGGATTTTAACAAAAACAATGACAAGATCTTCGAGAGGGGGAACAATGGAACTTAATTAGATACTTACGTAAGTAAGTAAAGAACTTAGTTAAGATAGTTCAGTCAAGGAAAAACCAAACCAAAAGCCAAACCCACTGCCAATGAGTCATTTCTGACCCATAGTGACCCTCATGGGGTTTCCAAGGCTGTAAATCTTTATAGAAACAGACTGCTTCATCTTTCTCCCATAGAGTAGCTTGTGGGTTTGAACAGCTGACCTTATGGTTAGCAGCTGAATGCCTTAACCACTGTGTCACCAGAGCTCCTCCTCTGACCAAGGTATACCTCTGTGAATCCTACAGGATGGTGAAGAACAATCATGCAACAAGCAGGAACAGACAGAAGAAACAGCAGGTTTGCAAAACCCTGATGCAGGACAGGGTTCGGTGCATCTGATGAACAAAAAGAGAGCAGAGTGGCTACAGCAGTTTTTCAGACTTCAAGCTGTGTCCCAATGGCAAGCCATGACAAGTAAGAGTTTTTGCTTGTTTTGTCCAATAAAATAGAATGAACAAAATAGAATAAAAAAACATGCCTTGATTCATAAAGGTAAGCTTTACACTTTTGTTTCAGATACCATAATTCATCAAAGTTAAACTGCTACTGATTGAGGACGTATCGTTATTTTACGTAACACTGAGAAAGGAAAGTTGCTGTCCACTACACTATGATATGTTATTGACTGAAAGATGCACCCCTCCTTCAGATCCCTTACGGTCAATGAAATACAGTATACAAGCCCTCTGTATTAGACTGCAAGGTAAAATGTAGTTTGTGAGTTGTGGTCAAACTAGTTCTGAAAATCCACTTGACGAGAGCACAGCAGGAGAGGGAAAAAGTGACCGAAGATGATGGAGAACTTGCAGGCACAGACCAAGAATCTTGTTGGTCCAGTGAAGAATTTGAGTTTGATTCAAAACACAATTAACTGGATTTTCACAAAAAGAATGACATAATCTGATTTCTGTTTTAAAATTAGGCACAAGATACATAAGTAAATTTAAACCAAAATGCATCACAAACAAACAGCTTAAAACCAATAAAGAGAAAATCTTAAAATCATCCAGAGAGAAAGACAAATTACATACAGAGAAACAAAGATAAGAAATATAGTACTTCTCCTTTAAAGAAAAAAAAAAAAGCAGCAAGTTAGAAGACAGCAGAGCAATATCTTTAAAATACTGAAGTAAAAAAGAAAAAAAGAAAGTCACTGTAAAATTATATATCCACCAAAGCATCTTTCAAAAATGAAGGTGAAATAAACAATTTCGCAAACACACAAAAGCAGAGGGATCACAAAACAAAACGTGTCTGGATTGTTGGATGGAAAACCAATTTGCTCAGCAAAGATTCACCCAAATCACAATATTTTTTTTTTAATAAAAAAGCTAATTGAATGTTCACCAGTCAACCTACCCTGTAAGAAATGATAGAAAAGTCCCCTAGACAAAAGGTAAATTTTAAGTAGAAATCTAAATCTACATAAAGGAATGAAAAGAACCGGAAAAATGGTAATACAAAACAAAACTAGAGAGTTGTACAGATTTACTAGTGGACAGATTCATAAATAAAGTTATAATTTACAATCAACTTCCTAGATACTTAGCCCACATTTTCATGGACTCACAGATTTTTTTCTGTCAAAAAATCAGTTTGTTTTTTGACAAGCAAGAATGAGAGCGATCTGTTGGTTTAATGGGTGAGAATACGATTTGTTCAAAGTAGAAATGTAGCTAAGTGCACTATTGTTGAACTCTCATCTGTAACCAAGCTGCAGCCCCTTCTTTGTGGCATGGTACCAAGGACCACCCAACCTCCTCAAGTCCATTCATTCCATGATCACCAAGGACAAAGAGCAAGATTTCTCCCTAGAAGAAAAATAAACCCTTTGTGTTAATAAATACTAGACCAAGGGTCAGCAAACTTTTTATTTAAATGGCCAGACAGTAAATATTTTTGGCTTTGTGGGGCATACAGTCTCCGTCACAACTAGTCAACTCTGCCCTCACAGTTCAAAAGTAGTCATAGGCAATAACTAAAAGTACAAAATGGCCGTGTTCCAATAAAACTTTATTTACAAAAAACAGAGTTGGTTTTTGGCCTGCTGGCTGTAGCTTGTGCACCTCTGGTCCAGATGACTATTAGGTACGAAATCTCTGAAATAAGCTGAGATTGTAGTCAACGACTTTATAACCTAAGTGCTGCTCATTAAAAAAAGTCCCTGGCTTGAACTTGGGGAAGGAAGCCCCGTTCCATTTTCTTATTAACAGCAAAGTTTCCCAATAACACCACATCATTAAAAACATGCTTCATTGTCCCACCAGTGTGGGAAATTTCAATCAGTAATACTGAATCATTTCCATTAAAGTAAACCATCATGGGGCCTTTGAATCATTTCAACACATCAAATGGCAATTCTCTAGAAGGTACAATGTCCTGATTTGTAGTTATTATTGCTTTAGATTTTATTACTGATTGTGAAGGGTAAAAACATAACATAAAACTGATTCTGTTGTGGTTGCAAGAAATACTATAGCCATTCAACAATTACTGAACTGATACGAGTGAGAAAATGGTTAAAAAAAAAAATGCTTTATGCTTCCTTGAAATAAATTTTAAAACAAATGCCCCAAAAAGAAAAAAGTCACCGAATAATATATAAAACCAAAAACAAACCAAACTCACTGCTACCGAGCAGAACCCGACTCCAAGCAACCCTATAGGACAGAGCTGTTGTTGTTATGTGCCGTCGAGTTGGACCCAACTCATAGCTACCACTCCTTGGGTTTCTGAGGTGGTATCACTACAGAAGTAGATTGCCTAATCTTCCTTCCGAGGAATGTCTAGGACAGAGTAGAACTGCCCAATAGGGTTTCCAAGGCTGAAATCTTTATGGCAGCAGAGTGGCTCATCTTTTCTCCATGGAGCAGTCTGCTGGTTCAAACCACTGACCTTTTGGTTAGCAGCCAAGTGCTTTAACCACTATACCACCAGGGCTCCTCAATAGTATATAAAACCAAATAAAAAACCAAACTCACTGCTGTTGAGTCAGATCTGACTGACAGCAACCCCTTCTTGGGCTTCTAAGAAGGTGTCACTACGGAAGTAGATTGCCCAACTTTCCTTCCAGGGACTGGCCAGTGGGTTTGAACCATCAGCCTTCTGGTTAGCAGTCAAATACCTTAGGCACTATGCCACCAGAGCTCCCAATACTAAATACAAGGATAGTAAAATACAGAAAACAAGTTTTGGATTCTCTTAATGCAATTCGAGAGCATTAATTAGATAGTAGGCACAACACCATAAATATTTAGACTCATAGGTTATATCTATATTTAGAAATTAAAACTGAGGTATTTTTCGAATGTATATTCAAACATCATTACAGTGGAAAACAGCAAAATATATCCTAGTATTGTTATGAAAATAATTTTACACTTGGAGACCCCTAGTGGTCTGTGGATCCCACTTCGAAAACTACTGACCTAGGGGGTGCACAGACCAAGGTAGAACAGGCAGGCTGCAGCCAGCTTTGCTGAAGATCACAGAGACACTCTCTTTAGGAGTATTTATGCCTTCACTAATGTTAAAGCCACCATTCATCTGTCCGTTTGTCCTCCTGTGGTGGCTTGTGTGTTGCTGTGAGGCTGAAGGCTATGCCACCAGCATTGTAAAATGCCAGCAGGGTCACCCACAGTGGACAAGTTTCAGTGGGGCTTCCAGAGTAAGACAGACTAAGAAGGAAGGGGCCATCCACTTCTCAAAGAACTGGCCAGTGGAAACCTTATGAATGGCCTGGAGACACTGTCCCACATAGTGCCGTGAGGTGAGCCCTCAGGTCAGAAGGCGCTAAAAACAGGACTGCGGGAAGAGCTGCTCCTCAAAGTGGAGCCAACCTTAATGATGTGGAGGGAGTAAAGCTTTCGGGACCTCCATGTACTGATGTGGCATGACTCAAAATGAGAAGAAACAGCCACAAACATCCATTAATAATCACAACGTGAAATGCACGACATATGAACCTAGGAAAATTGGAAGTTGTCAAAAATGAAATGGAACGTGTAAAGGTCAATATCCTAGGCATTAGTGAGCTGAAATGGACTGGTTTTGGCCATTTTGAATCAGATAACCACATAATCTACTATACCAGGAATAACAAATTGAACAGGAATGGCATGGCATTCATCATCACAAAGAATGTTTCATGATCTGTCCTGAAGTACAATGCTGCCAGTGATAGGATAACATCCATATGCCTCCAAGGAAGACCAGTTCATACTACTATTATCCAAATTTACTCACCAACCACCAGAGCCAAAGATGAGGAAATTGAAGATTTTTACCAATTTTTGCAGTCTAAAATTGACCAAACATGCAATCAAGATGTGTTGATTATCACTGGGGACTGGAATACAAAAGTTGGAAACAAAGAAGAATCACCAGTAGTTGGAAAATACAGCTTTGGTGACAGAAATAATGCTGGAGGTCACATGATAGAATTTTGTAACATCAACAGCTTATTCACTGCAAATACCTTTTTTCAACAATATAAACAGTGGCCACACAAGTGGACTTCACCAGATGGAGTACATAGGACTCAGATTGACTACATCTGTGGAAAGAGGTGATGGAGAAGCTCAGTATCTTCAGCCAAAACAAGGCCAGGAGCTGATTGTAGAACAGATCGTCAACTGCTCATATGCAAGTTCAAGTTGAAGCTCAAGACCATTAAAACAAGTCCACAAGAGCAAAATATGGGCTTGATTATGTCTCTCCTGAATTTAGAGACCATCTAAAGAATAGATTTGATGCACTGAACACCAATGACCAAAAACCAGAGGAATCGTGGGATGACATCAAGAACATCATCCATGAAGAAAGCAAATGGTTATTAGAAAGACAGGAAAGGAAGAAAAGACCAAAATAGATGACAGAAGAAAATCTGAGACTTGCCCTAGAACAGAGAGTAGCTAAAGCAAATGGAATGACAAGATAAAAGAGCTGAACAGAAGATTTCAAAGAGCAGCTTGAGAAGACAAAGTCAATTACTATAATGAAATGTGCATAAAGATACGGAGTTAGAAAAACAAAAGGGAAGAACACGCTTGGCATTTCTCAAGCTGAAAGAACTGAAGAAAAATTCAGGTCTCAAGTTGCAATATTGAAAGGTTCTGTGGGCAAAATATTGAATGATTCAGCAAACAGCAAAAGAAGATGGAAGGAATACACAGTCACTATACCAAAAAGAACTGGTCACTGTTCATCCATTTTAGGAGGTGCCATATGATCAAGAACCAATGGTACTGTAGGAAGAAGTTGAAGCTGCACTGAAGGAACTGGTGGAAGAACAAGGCTCCAGGAATTGATAGAATACCCGCTGTTTGTTTCAACAAACTGATGTTGTGCTAGAGGTACTCACTTGGCCATGCCAAGAAATTTGGAAGACAGCTACTTAGCCAGCTGACTGGAAGAGATCTGTATCTGTACCCATGACAAAGAAAGGTGATCCCATGGAATGCGGAAATTATCAAACAATATCATTAATATCACACGCAAGTATAACCTTGCTGAAGATAATTCAAAAACCATTGGAGCAGTATATAGACAGGGAACTTCCAGAAATGCAAGCTGGATTCAGAAGAGACATGGAATGGGGGACATCATTGCTGATGGCAGATGGATCTTGGCTGAAAGCAAAGAATACTAAAAAGATGTTTACTTGTGTTTTATTGACTATGCAAAAGCACTCAACTGTATAGATCATAACAAATTATGACTGAGAAGGATGGGAATTCCACAACACTTAGTTGTGCTATAAGGAAACTGTACATAGACCAGGAGGCTGCTGTTTGAACAGAACAAGGGGCTACTGCATGGTTTAAAATCAGGAAGGGAGTGCATCAGTGTTGATTCCATTCACCATACTTATTCTATCTGTATGCTGAGCAAATAATTGGAGAAGCTGGACTATATGAAGAAGAGTGTGGCATCAGGATTGGAGGAAGAATCATTAACAACCTGCAAGATGCAGACGACACAACTTTACTTGGTGAAAGTGAGGATAACTTGAAACACTTACTGGTGATGATTAAAAACTACAGTCTGCAGTATGGATTACATCTCAACATAAAGAAAACAAAAATCCTAACAACTGGACCAATAAGCAGCATCATGATAAATGGAAAAAAGACTGAAGTTGTCAATGATTTCACATTACTTGGTTCCACAATCAAAACCAATTGAAGCAGCAGTCAAGACATCAGATGACGTATTGTACTGGGCAAATCTGCTGCTAAAGACCTGTTTAAAGTGCTGAGGGGCAGAGACGTCTCTTTGAAGACTAAGGTGCATCTAACCAAAGCCATGGTATTTTCAATCACCTCATATGCATGTGAGAGCTAGACAATAAATAACAAAGACTGAAGAAGAGTTGATGCTTTTGAGTTGTGGTGTTGGCAAAGAATACTGCCAGAACTAACAAAGCGTCCTGGAAGAAATACAGCAGGAATGCTCTTTGAAAGCAAGAATGGCCAGACTTCATCTCACCTACTTTGGTTATGTTGTCAGAAGGAACCATTTCCTGGAGGAGGATATCACGCTTGGTAAAGGGGAGAGTCAACGAAAAAGGGGAAGGCCCTCAATGAGATGGAATGACACAGTGGCTGCAACAATGGGCTCAGGTGTAGCAAGGATCATGCGACTGGCACAGGACTGGGCAGTGTTTCACTTTGTACATAGGGTCACTATGAGTCAGAGTAGACTCGATGGCACCTAACAACAACAGCATTAAAGAAAGCTACAAAAGGAAGAAAGAAGTGAGGGTTGCAATGCCACCTTGATGAGAAGAAATGCCTGTAGAGGTGAAGAAAAGAAACCAGTGCTTAGCTGTCTGGCCCCCATTTGGGCCCCAATAGTCAAGATTCCAGGACTTCTAGGCTTCTAGCATCCTTCTCTGTCCACGTGAAGGCAACACCAAACCCTGATTTCACATCTTGAGGCCAAAGGCCCACTGATTAATGTAAAAACAGGAAAGCATGCATTGAAGTAAAAAAAAGGATGGCCATAATCAAGTTCTGCTGGAATAAGAGCGCCCTTCCTTAGTGTCGTTACGTTTAGATTCTCGGTTAGTCTACCTAAGTCACTTGACTTAAACAGTAGAAGAATGTGAGGACAGGAGCAGACAACGTTGTATGGGCGGCCTTGCTGGTGTGCAGGGAGTATGTGCTGTGCCTCTACCATGGCACCTTCGGTCGAACAGCTGTTTGTAAACAAGTCATGTGGGACCCCAAACCCTGCATCAGTCTGTTTCAGTTTCATTTCCTTCAGAGGAACACACACATGAGAGCACACATCCATGTCCAATAAAGGAGGCAGACTCAAATTCACTTCCTAAAACAAAGGGACCACAGGGAGTCTTAAATGTAAAGCCCAGGCTGAAATTCTTCTCTTCTATCACTAAAAGTATCTTACAAGCATGACTTTTTGTTTCAATTTGCCTTTCCTGTTGAAATGGGCTCCCCCTTCTACTTTGATTCAATCTCAGCTTTTCAGGGCCAGTGAATTTCAATACAAACACAAATGCCAGGTTGGGAAGGCAGGAGTGGGGAAGAGGCAAGCATCAGGAGGCCAGCAACGGCTTCCCAGCCTCCCCCGCCAAGTTTCTCCAAGGGAACGCTTCCATTTCACTGGGCCCCATCTAATTTGGCCCAGGCATGGAAGGTAAACGGGCTAACTGCTGCCTTCCCAGGCTGGATTATGGGTGCTTCTTAAGAAGTCATCCGTAAAAGCCCACTGGACACTTCCCTTTTATTGATCACACAGCCTGCTGTGAGATCCTCTTAGACCCAGCTGATTTACTCTGATGGATCCTTACGTGGCCCGAGCCTAAGCCTCCACCGACGACAAAGCACTGCACCTATGATCGTTTTCTCAGAAAACGCACCCTTCAGAGCAAACTCAACAAAGCCATTCAGGCAGCCGCCACATGCTGCCCGTAACCAGGCTGCTGAGCCATACTCAAGACGGGGAGGGAGATCCACAGCCTCAAACTTAACCGAAACAGACTTCTCCGGGGTTTGGAGTCCCACTCCATCGGTTTACAAAGAGCTGTTTGACTGAAGGCGCTTTTCTGCCATCATTTTGAACAGGCCCTGTTTTCCATGCATCTTCACCTGCAAGAGCAGCAGAGACCTAGTTTCTAGACCTGGAGAGGTCTGTTTCTTTACTTTCTTAAAGAAGATGCTTTGAGGCAGTGATCTTATCTGACTAAAGTAAGTCGTGACTCGCTGCTCTGCGAGGCTTCCAGCAGCCATTAGACACAGCACATTCCCATCATCAGCATGACAGGATTTAGAAAACTAATTTCCCCACCTACAAACAGCAGTGACATAGGTCCTATTTTATCCCCTCCTCCTTCCCAATGGGGCAGGATAAGATTGCCGGCCACCACCCTTCCTCTGGAAGAGAGCAGTGAGGTAAATGCGTCCTTCTTGGCTGCTGCCAAGCTAAAAGGTGTGTTTCTCCTGGGGAGCAAAGAAAAGGCTAAGGACACAGTGCTAGGCACACATTGGGGGGTACTTTAAATACGGGTTAAATTACTGACATCTCTTTCTTCTGGAGCTTGGGGAAAATATTTAATACAGTGCATTGAATATAATATTGGGTGAAATTTAGTTGTCTCTCTTTAGCAGCTAAGAAAAGCTCTCTGCCTCCCTCCTCCCTCCCACCCCCACCCAGCCAGCAGGTAAGCCTTCCTGACATGCCCTGTTATATATTAACTTCATTCCTGGCTCCTTCTTCTCCCTTTCTCGCCTTATCTTCTCTTTGCCTTTTCTTTCTTATTTTATCTTGCTATAATGTTTATAGCTTTCCAAACTGCTTTCCATCCATCTTGAAACAAGGCAGAGCATAAATAGAGATGTGGTGGCTGTTTTGTTCCCAGACCAAATATTGGGGTCACGTGGTATCATTTAATCATGAGTGTTCTCTTTGAGATGACAGAACTTAACATTGCAATCAATATCTGAAACTGGATTCAGTCCTGGAAAATCCAGAATGCCTGAGCACCCTGCATTTATGAGTTACTCTGTATTCTCAGAATCATGGGGGCCACTACATCCCTGACTGGTCCCATTACATCAGGACCCTCACACTGTCAGATCACATTTCCAACCTGGTTCAGATGATGGGATCCCCGAACCCAAAAATAGGAGACAACTACTAAGCTTAAAAATACTATTGTTAAACAGGGAAAAACATAAGCAACAAATGTGGCTGGCCATCTCTACAAATAGCCTCACTCTAAGATGATGCTTAGAGATGTTTGCTGATGAAAACTGGGATAGCATCCAAATTGAATCAGAGTGAATGAGGTACCCATTTAGGTATCTTATTTAAAACACACTAAGTGCAATCAGCTGAATTGTGCCCTGTCCAAAGGAGAGGGTACCCTGACCAGCAGGCAGAGGCTTGCCATCCACTTAGCAGGTACAGCACCTTACTGTTAGAAATGTGTGCGCTTGGACAATATCAGCCATTAAAACTCATTCAGCGTTCGACGCTCAGGATCCAAGTCCACCAACCAACCTACCAACCGTGACCTGGATTTCTAACTAGACTTCCTCACAGGGGTGAAAAGCGACCCAATTCTAGTTCACTTGACACTGCAGGTCCCACTGTAAGTTGTAAGCTGGCATTTTATACACAAGACTTTTGTGAGTTTTGTTAGGCAACTCTGGTAAATGCACCAAACAAGGTCACATTTTTAGACCTCCAGAAAGAAGCAAAGGCTAAATCCAGTGACATCCTCTAAGTTACTCCTACCCAGGTACCACCCTCCTGCTCAGTAAACTAGACTCTCAGAAAGAGCAGGAGATCCAAGGCCCTTTTAAGGAAAGAATCTCTACTCAGAGGAATTGTTTCCATCCAGATGGTCCCAGTGAATCCAAAAGACATGAAGCAGAATCTACAGCTTTTAAAAGAAAGTGATACAAATGAAGTTAACCACCCCCCTCCCAAAACAAAACAAAACAATAGAAACATAAGTATGGTAGGAAAACTAAGATATAAGATTTGCTGTTTTTTAAGACCCAGTAAATGAACTCTGGCTGAAACTGAAATTTAAAATACAATGTTGATTACTTTAAAAAGAAGGAAAGTACATAAATAAAGGAGGACGTTTTCAAGATCCTAAGGAAACCTCGGACATTGGAGTTGCTCTAGTACAGTAACTCCAGTGAAGGGAAGGCCTGTGGAAGCCAGTTTTCTGCCCACTGAACATCTCTGTGGATCACTTCTCTCTTGCTTAGACTGTCTAAGAGTGAGCCACATCCCTCGGGGCCTCCCTCACCTCATCGGAGGCCACCAGCAACCCAAAGGTACAGCTCCTCAGACGTACCGTGAGAGCCTGGATCTCCTCTTCTGCTTCAGCTGTCGTCTCCTCCAGCTCCGTCTTTGCCTGGCGCAGCTGGCCCTCCAGGGCCGCCCGGGCCGCCTGGAGGGCTGTAAGCTGGGCCTCGCGCTCCTGAAGGGAGAGCTGCAGCTCTGTGAGCTGGCGCTTTAGCTCCAGTTTCTGCTCCTCATGCTCTAGACTGACCTGACAGAAAAAAAACAAACGTTTACATGATCATAACTGAACAGAAGGCCAAGACACAAGCTGCTACTCAATCCGTATCTTAAACTTGGTCTTGGAACCAAATCCATAGCACCCAATTGGGGACAAAGAAAAACACAATAAAAGAGATCTGGCTTCCATGAGTCTCAAAAATCAACAGGAATGAGAACATGTAAGAGGCTATATATAAAAACTAGGCCTTCACTTGCAACTTTTGTGTAAAAAGGGATACAGAGATAAAAGACACTCTCTACAAGTTGGGGAAAGAAGAATGAAAGCCAACCACTACCACATACTGTGGTCAAGTGCAATGGTCAGGGCACGTAGGGATGCAGTGGGAATGGAGCGGAGAGCAGAGAAGTAATTCTGGATTGCTGTGTTGAAGAATTTACAGCAGCAAACCGAGCAAAGAAGAGCAGAAAGAAAATTCCAGCCAGGAGAAGACACCCAGAGGTATAGAGATGAGGGAGGCCTTGGCACATCCATTTAATGACCCAAGAAACACTGACAAGGTCATTTTAGGGACCAGATTCTGTGTTGGGCATTGAGGATGGCAAGCAAGTAAGAGATGTTCACTGCCCTCGGACAGCTTACTATCTAACAGGGACTGCCAATAGGTAAACAAAGTGACAAGGTAAGTAGAGAAGGCTGTGAGGGCACAAAGAAGACACCAAAAAGACATCTAATTCAGCTTCAGAGAGTCAGAGAAGAATCCTTAGAAAAGGTGACATGCAAGTCCCAAAGGCCATAGGGGTAAAGAAACAAAGACTTACAAAAGCTTTAGCCTGGAGAACCAAGAAGATTTAGTCAAATTATCAAGATGGGGCAGGGAAAAAAAGAGGGGATTCCTGGGTCTAGGGGCACAGGAATTAGACAGATGTTAAGACTACGAACTACAAGAGGGAACATGAGAGGAAGAGCCAGTTTGAAGATAAACATGAGAAATTTTGTTGATCTTGAAATGCATGGGGGATATCCAAATGGAGATGTCTAAGGTCTACTGGGACAAATGGGTCAGGACCTCAAGAGAAAGGTCTAGGTTGATTAGCTAGATCTGGGAGCCCTTAACAAGTCAGTAGGAGCCAAAGCCATGGCTGTAGTTTCCCTGTAGTGACAATGATAATGATGGTGGTGACATAATAGCAATGTAGTACTTACTTACAACACACGGGTACTGTGTTAACTCATTTGATCTTCATAATAACCCAAAAAGCTAGGTACTATTAGCACCTCCATTTATAGGTAAACTGGTGCTGAGAAATGAAGGAGCTGAGCAAGTACCACATAACTAAGAATGGCAAGGCTGGCATGCCAACCCAGGTAGTCTGGCTGCAGCGTCCCCACATGTGAGCACAATGCCCTGCTGTCTTATTAAAATGCCAGAAGTCGGAGCAGGATTGGACTCTGCTAGTCTGAACATTCCTAATACTCCCTGACAAAACCAAAGGAGGCAGGTGGCAGCGGGTCAGTGGAGGAGGGAGACCAGGATGATGTAGAGTGAAAGGAAAACCCAGGAGTTCTGTGCAACCCTACCCTCCTTGCTAAAGCATTCACCCTGCACAAGCAGAGAAAAGCTGAGGGACCTCTAAGGTGGATCAGACCCAGGGGGACATGGGCTCTGCCCTCAATCACAGTAGCAGCATCTGGTGAAGAGAAGATGGACAGCCTTCTTATGCTTAACGCTAAACTCCAGAACTCCCGGAGAGAACATACAGCCCTGAGCATGTAAGGAGGCACTTTTCGATTCCTCCACCATCCTTGGGGGGTGCGAGTCAGGGTTAGCTGCACTGACTGCGGGAGAAAACAAGCTTCTCCCTGGGGCATTTTAATTGCCCAGTCATTTGTGGAAAGAAAAGGCAAAAGCAGCCATGTCCCAGCACTGAAAAAAAAATCTCAGTTGTTTACACTGACACCCTTAAGGCTGATGGAAATCTTCTGGTTAAAACTTAACCTGCTTTGGTGAGTGGCCACTGGGGTCTTAAAAGCTTTTGAGCAGCCATCTAAGATGCAACTGTTGGTCTCCTCATGACTGAAGCAAAGAAGAGTGAAGAAAATTAAAGGCATCTGGAAACAATCAGTCCAAAGATATGACGGACCACGAGGACCTCAGCGTTCGTGACCTCGAGACCACAAAAACTAGATGGTGCATCCGATCTGCAACCTATACAACTATGAGACCAGAAGAACTAGATGGTGCCCAGCTACCACTGCCATCCACTTGGAAGGGATGTAGGAGATCCTGCATAGAGAGGGAGAACAATGTGGTACAAAACTCAAAATCATTTGGAGACAAAAAAAAGAAAAAGAAGGTGGGGACCAGGTTTGCTGGTCCAATAGAGCCTGGTGTAACCACTGAGACTATGGCCCCTAGCTGCCCTTCAGGTCTGGAATTGAACCCACAACTGTGGTTTCCAGCCAAACAAAGTACAGGCATGTGAGTTAAACATTTACCTCAAGTAGACACACGCCCTGGAGAGAACAATCATGGGAGAAGGAAGGGCTGCTTATGCACAGGGAGATAGCTCAGGGTGCAGAAGAGTATGAAGGGATGGACACTGGGAGGAGGTAACTATGGGGAGGAAGTGGGAGGGGAGCTGCTGCATTGTAAATTTTGGTCAATGACATGAGACAAAGTATATGTGAACTGCTGTATGAAAAGTGAATTTACGCTGTAAATCTTCACCCAAATCCTAATAAAAATAATTAAAAATAAAAAAAAACTAGATGGTGCCCAAACACCAATATCAACTCAGAAAGGGATCAAAACTGGAGGATGGCAGGAGAAATGTGGAACAAAATTCACAAACACAAAATTGACCAGAATTACTGGTTGGATAGAGACTGGTGTAACCTCCAAGACTGTAGCCCCGGGTTACCCTTTGGGCCTAGAAATGGACTCACTTCCATGGATTGGCTCTCAGCCCAACAGCAGAAAGACCTACATGCAGAACACCTACCCCAAGGTGATACATGCACCTACTCTAGGGAGATACACCCTGTAGATCAGCCAGACCCGACACCAGAAGGGCAGCCTCCACACAGAAGGCAGGCTGCACAGACAGGACAGCACAGGTAAGAAGAGCACAGGGAGGGTGGTCACAGGGAGGGTGGTCACAGGGAGGCGAGGAGAGCTTTTTTATGGTTGAGGGCAGTAATTGGGGCGTGAAATCAGACGTGCATGAACTGCTGAATGTGAAAGAAATTTACTTTGTAAATTGTACCCAAAACACAATATAAATAAATAAATAAACAAACTTCAAGTGTGTGTGGGGGAATTAACCAGAAATAAAAAGGTAGCCTGGATAATAAAAATTAAACAACCATTTAAGGCTTTGGCACAACTCACAACAACAGTTCTCAAAGACCAGGGAGACTAAGATTCACCTGGGAAACTGGTTGAAAATCAAATCCCTGCCGCCTCCCCCCCATACCGTGCCAAGCAGCCCAGGCTGAGGCTCAAGAGCGTGCACTTTAACAGCACTCCAGATGCTCCTGGGGGCAGGGTCCATGCTGAAAGAGCAGGATAATAGCTGTTTCTGTCATTTGGAGAACTGGCTTCACTCAGTGGCTCCAGTACAAATTAAGAAACTCCAGAACAAGAATGATCCCCAAGGTAGAGGCCTCAGACCGCTGTCTCCACGACAGGCTTTTCTTTAAGAGGGTGCATCTACCCTTTGAAGAATTCCATCAGACATGTAAGCACCTGGTCTGCGCGACACGGTGCCTCCACTCCAGGCCTGCACGTCCGGCTCCCCGTGACTGTGCTCCTGAATGCCAGTCCTGCTTCTGCAGGTGCCATGAATATACCCTGCCCAGCAAGCTGGAAGCCCCCAAGATCAGGGGACTGCCATGTCCACCACTGTACAGCCAGCTTACCGGCCGCACACAGCCCACATGTAATAAATGTACAGTGAGTGGGCAGTGCGAGTGTCCACACTGTGCACCCAGCTTACCGGCCGCACACAGCCCGCATGTAATA
>NW_006921635.1:13890174-13939378 GCF_000298275.1 Orycteropus afer afer
CGGCCGCACACAGCCAGCATTTAATAAATGTACAGTGAGAGGGCAGTGCGAGTGTCCATACTGTGCACCCAGCTTACCGGCCGCACACAGCCTGCATGTAATAAATGTACAGTGAGAGGGCAGTGCGAGTGTCCATACTGTGCACCCAGCTTATCGGCCGCACACAGCCCGCATTTAATAAATGTACAGTGAGAGGGCTGTGCAAATGCTATGCAGCAGCTTCATCACCCTCAACACGTCTGCCAACAAACGTGCCACATTCTCCTTCCAAAATCCTGGCTGCCTCATCCCAGCTTCCTTATATCTACGAAGAGAAGCATCTTCTCTCATCGTCATCCAACCCCAAAATTTAGTTTCACCTCTTAAACCTTCCACTGTCGTTATGAGACCTGCACCTCTGTTTCTGAGGCACAGTCAGTACCCAACTCTATGCTAAGCACTGTACACCTGTACACAGACGAGGTCATATGAATCCCGACAAAAGATGCCTTGCTCTGATCCCCTTTAACAGATGCCTCAACGTACATAATCCCCACACGACCCTAAAAGGAAGCAGTTACATTATCATCGTCACTTTACAGATGAGGAAACTAAGGCAGGAAGAGATTAGGTCATTTGTGAGTTTACAGAATCAATATACTTAACCACATGGCCTTCGATGTACATATTCATTTATGCTTGAGATCTGGCTGGCTTGGGACCCAAGTCCTCAACAAATCCTCTTGGGAGATCACCCCTCCTGCTCACCTCCCTCAGCCTTGTCTCTAGCTCAAGTAGCCGATTCTTGTCACTGTGGTCCTGGTGGCTGATTTTTTCCAGCTGTTCCTCCAGCTTCCGGTTCTGGGCCTCCAACTTCCCAGCCTGCGTCTCCAGGTAAAACTTCTGTTGCCTGAGCTCTGAAATCATCTCTTCTTGAGCCTTCCTGGTGGGGGGCGTTGAGGGGTCCAAACAAAAACACAGTCTCGTTAGCAGGGAAGCATGTCCCCTCAGAAGGACAGACAGAAACAGAGCGAGAGACATGCCCTTAGTTATGAGGCCACAGGCGTTCCTGGTCTAGTGCTAACTACTCCAGCCTTATGTGCATGAGTGCAGCACAGAGACCTAGGACCATTCAGTCCTTGCTGCTTTCTGAGTCCCTCACATATGAGGTTAATCAAGCATGGGCAGGTGTCATGAGTGACACTAACATTTCACTCCTTTGGTAGACTTCTTTCTTTGGAGAGCCTAGGTAGCAGAGCACCATGGGGCATCCTTGGAGTATCAGAATACTTGGAGACCCAACCCTAATAACTCATTAAGGCAGGCCACGGGAAAGGAGCAGTGAGGAGAAAGGATGTTATTTTTCTCTAGTTCTCTCAAGAGCTCCCTCAGCTCTCCACCCAAGTGATCAAAAACTAGAACAACTCAAAGACCAAAATAACAGCCTACCAAGCTGGTTTAAATTAAGATGGGTATGTTCTAGAAGATCTGTGAAGACAGAAACCCAAGGGAAACAAATCCTGAAGATGGTAATTCTTTGTGGGAAAAGATTATGATCAAAGTGCTCCTAGACAGAGGAATTATCTGACAGTCTTTGCTGAACCCCAAACCTCCCCTCCCCACCTCCTAACTTAACAACCAGAAAATGGACGGCCCAATTGGGAGGCAAATCTCGGGAACAAGGCCAGCAGTATTCCAAAAGCAAACTATAAATAGCCTCATTACAGAGACTAAAACACTCTGTAATCTGATGGTAATTTGAGCAATTTAAGAAAATCTAACTCAAAAGAGAGGGCTTGGTAGAGTGAGACCACTTACCAGAGGCCAAAATTCCATAAAAATATGAGGGTGGGCCAAACTACGAAGTCATTCAATCTGCTCCAGCTCCACCGGCAGGAGGAGGACAGAGTTACGTCCCAGGAGAGAAGGTCAGAGTGTAACGATGCTCAGTCAGATTTTGAATACTTACATGTTCCTCTGGGTGAAAAGACTGCTATTTGCTGCAAGCTTATTGGCTTCGGACAGTTCCACGATCCTCTGTTCCAGGGATCTGATCTTGGAATCCATGGCATTGATCATCTGAAACACAGGGTTCCTTTTAAACCTCACACACAGCCAGTTACACTAGAAAGAAGTAATGTGGCCCGGGGTAAAAGCCTTGCCTGAAGTGCAAGGAACATAGCCAATGATAATGGAGGAGACTCAAATAGTCTTCATCCAGACAGTCATATCTCTTTAAAGATCTAGATCTTGATATTATTGCTCAAATAGAGGGTACTCAGTTGTTTCTCCAAACTAAGATTAACCCCCACTAGCTAAGAAGTTTCCATTAAAAATACACAGAGAGTTCTATTCAGTCTCTGTTAAATTCCTAGCTAATATGCACGTGACCTGAGCCACTAACAGGCAATCTGCAAGCCTGTGTTTATCATCACTCACAGTTGTCATTTTCTGAGGTATTCCTTCTTACCCAGCCACTACTGTCCTAGATTCTCTATATCAAAGTGTCTACTACCTCATGAATCATAAGAACTAGGTGGGATGCTGGCTAAACAATAACTTCCCAAGACCCTCCCTTAGAGATTCTGAAGTGGAAAGTCTCCTTAGGGTCTGAGATACAGATTAACAAGGACCACAGGTGAATCTTATGAGCAGATAGCTTCTGAAACAATAGGCCACATGGCTTAGAAAGGAGAGAAAGAGAAATACCAACTAAAAGGAGACAAATGAGGGAGGCAAGGCCACTGGGCCCTTTGCCAGAGGACACAATCCTGAAGGACAACATTCCAGTTGTTGGCAGATCAACATGAGTTCTCGAAGAAGAGCATGAAAAAAATGGGCCACCCTGAGCCACCAACTCCTCTGCTTTTAGGAGAGGAAGCAGTTGCAGAGAGAGATTCTTGTTATCCACAAACACCGCAGGATGAAACAGGAAGACGAATTTGGCCAAACGAAATGGTGTCTTCTCCAAGATATGACTCTGGTGTATTTCAAAAACCCTCCTATGAAAGCTAACTTGTCGGTCCCTCATACCTACCGCCTTCTGCTCACTGAGAATTTTCCCTTTCTCATGGGCTTCCTCTTCGTGTCTCTGCATCAGATTTTCCAGGGTCTCCTTATCAGCCAGGTCTTTCTTTATCTGATTGTCCAATACCTATGGGAAACAATAGAGGAAGTTAATGTCCTGAAGAGCAAAGCTGAGCAGGGAAGGCTAAACAGCAGCAGTTGAGAAGGACCCTGCTGAAGAAAAGGAAGAGAAGGGGAAGAGCATCAAGGCCTTCAAACTCTGGGGGGGCAAGGAGAAGGACTGGGAATCTGTTTATGAGCCAGGAGGAGATTCAGAGGCCAACTATTACCAGAAATGGTGGTAGAGTTGAACTAAGAATTTATTTCAAAATCAGCAGCCAAAAAATAACAGATGAAGTATATTCAGAATGGAAGTGAGTTCCAGAATGGGAGAAAAACAATTTTTTAAAAAAAAATCTCTCTCTAAAGAGCTAGGTCTACAGAATAAAGTTACTGTATTTACAGATATTACCTGAGGATACCCTTTTCTTAACCAATGCAGCAGGATGTTTCAGAACATTCTTTGTTCTTATTTTGGACAAAATTAATTCTAGATAACACTGGGCTATATGTAGAGGGAAAGAAAGCTGAGCACTGAGGAGGGCAGAATCACCCAGGCCAAGGTTCTGAAACAACTGAGGCAAGAGGACTTTGCCTAGCAATAAAATAAGAAGATAGCCAATAGACTGAAAAGAACGAATACAAGAAAGAAAAAATATGCCTCCTCCTTCCGTTCTTTCCTCTGGTCCAGCTGAGGGGAAAACGTCACTGGGAGAGGAACCTTTCCCAGGAGAAGAGAACATGTGTTCTCAGTGCTAAGAACACCAATAAGCACCTACTGTTCCCAAGAGGAAAAGACAAAATAAAACCATAATGGTGTCACCATTCACTGGCTTGATCTGATGTTCTTTGAGGCACACAAAGGCCTACCAGCTGCCAAAAGAGCAAGCACAAAAAAAAAGAAAAGAAAGATAACATCCTACCTTGTCTGATGATCACAACGCAATGTTTCTGATCACAGAGAATACACTCTGCTATTCCAAGTGACAGCAACTGCATCAAGAAGGACAACTCAGTGTTGGGAATAAAACAGAAAGAATTGGGGTCACAGAAGGGATTGAAATCTGTTTTTCCTATGCTGCCTATTGTGAAGAAGCCTTCAGAGTTCATAGGAACATCTTCCTTAAAAAGAGGCAGTCAGCAGGATGATGTCTGTATGATGAAGAAAAGAAAGGACGAATTTCAAAGAGGGCTTTAAACTAGACCCAACTGATGGAAAAAATGGAATGGGAGTCGGTGGGGAAGAACAAAAGGTGGAAACCGGGGTCATGAGGGGAGAAGCAGCTCAACAGGCTAAGCGGCCCAGTCTTTTGGATGCCAGGGTGTCGTTCTAAAATTATGAGCAGGAAAGGGCAGAATCTAGGGTATAATCATAATTATTACTAAAACGCCTTATAGAGGCTGGAACAGGAAGTACAAAACAGAGCAAGCTAGAAAGAGATTTTTTTTTTAATGAAGAGTCCAGTAGGTAAGACAGAAGAGAATAGACCTTTCCCTAACATTCCCTGGGATCTAGGAAACAAAGCTCTTTCCATCTGGAAGGTAGCAGAGCCCACCTAACGTCTACACCATGTGGCTCTTCTTTTATGAGGTGCCAAACAAACAAACAAAAAAACCAAACTCACTGCAATGCAATACAGTTCAGGATGAGTCTGTTCAATATAACACTTCAACTTCAGCAGTGATGGGTACTAAGAGGCCCCTGGATACAGCCAAGACAAGCCTCTATTCAAGAATGTATGCATCTCAGTCTCAAAAGGGTTAAACTGCTAGAAGGATGAACAAGAATATATATAAAGCAGGGAAGAAAGGAATTTGTCGGAAATGGGAGATTCCACTATAGATACCTAAATTAATCTAAAACACACACATGGCTTTTTACCAGAAAGTCAATATAGTCACTCAAACCCCAAAATAATTTTTATGAAGGGTTGTATATTCATTATGCACAGTGATCACTGAACAATGAGAATACTCATTCTCATAATTTTCTGAAAATTAGTTTACTTCAAAGACAAAAGTCTAAGAAAAAGAATAAGAATTCACATTAAAGTGACTGGTATATGAAGTTTAAAATGCACTAAAGTAAGTGGTCAGATTAAAACACTTTGAGGTCACTTCGGGATTACTTGCCTTTATTTCCAAAAGTAACACTTTTGGAAAAGAAAGAAGGGGCCAGGGTAGTGGTGGTGGTGCCGAGCGTGAATGTACACAGTTCAGTTCCCCGAAGAGACAGTCAGCTCTTTGAGAATACCCGTCAAATCACTAACAGGACCATCAGAAAACTTAAAAGCCTCCTTTCATGTCTCAAGAACCTAAGAATGAGATAAAGGTTTAGTCCAAAATCATAATGAAACTGTCATATGATTTTAAAGGAAATTCAGAGGCTGGCATCCGTTTTGAAAGATATTTGTTGAGTTACATTACTTAGGCCAGCCCTCCTTCTGAAAATTATTTAAAATAACAGAAAAAGAATATAAAAAAGGAACAAAGCTGCTTTTAACTTGAGGCATTTGCTAAGCTAAATAAACCTGAACTTTAGTTTTGATAGCTTCATAAGGTAAGAGGAGAGAGAAGTCAATGGCTAGGGCCACCTTCCAAAGTGGGCACATATTTTCATCCAAGGCATCAAAGAATTCCCACTATTAATTTTCCAAAGAAAATGAGAAGTTCACCAAGCACATAAGGAGACAAGCAACATAAAAAAACCCCAGCAAAACAACAGAGCAGAAACAGACCTTCATGTATGTCAGATATTGGAATTATCAGATATACATCCTAAAACAACTATGTTTAATGTATTTGAAAAAATAAAAGACAAGTTTGAAAGTGACTGTAAGGAACAGAAAACTGTCTTAAATCATCTAATAACTTGGGAAATAACCAAATAAAAACATCTACAAATGAGAATACAATAACTAGAATTTAAAACACATGGATTGGAGAAAGAAGGGCTGCTTATGCACAGGGAGACAGCTCAGGGGCCAGGAGTGCATGAAGGGATGGACACAGGGAAGAGGTAATTATCGGGAGGAAGTATGAGGGGAGATGTTGCATTGCGGTAAATTGCGGTCAATGTCATGAGACAAAGTGTATGTGAACTGCTGTATACAAAACGAATTTGCTCTGTAAATTTTCACCCAAATCACAATTAAAAAAAAAAAATGGATTGGTTTAATAGCAGATCAGACACAGCTAAGAATGAAGTATTCTCTGGAAAATAAGTCAGAAGAACTTAACTAGAATGTAGCAGAGAGAAAAAGAAGAAGATAATATTTTTAGAGGATAGACTATAGGTGATCTAACAGATGTCTACTTAAATTTTCAAATAAGAAAAAAAGAGGAGACAATATTTGAAATATACTAGGCAGTAATGTTTCAGAATGGATGAAAATTAACAATCTATTTTAAAAGCCCAGCAAATATCGAGTCGATAAATAAAAAGAAATCCTCATCTAGGCACATCACAGTAAAGCTGCAGAAGGATAAAGACAAAGGAAAAAATTTTAAAGCAGCCAAAGAAAAACAACCGGTAACTGTGGAAGAAAACCATAGTTAGTCCAACAGCAGACTTCTCAGTGGTAATAATAAAAGCCAGAAGTCAATGGAATGGTATCTTCAAAGAGTATTCTAAGAAAATAACTGCCAACCTAGTAGTCTATCTCTAGTCAAAATATCATTCATGTAGAAGGATGAATGAGAGACTTTTTCAGACAGACAAAATAGAGAGTTTGTCACTAGTGAAGCCTCACTCAGGAAGTTCTCGAGGATATACTTTAAACAAAAGGAAAAGGATCCAGTTCTGAGAATCAGAAAGAAACTTAAAAGCAAAGAGTATGGTGACTTTGTGGTTAAATCTAAATTCTCATTGACTGAATGACAGTGGGATTTTTAAAAATGTCTTAAAGATGGAATTAAGATACTTGACCAACAAAAAATAATAATAATTAACTTCAGATATCCAAATCCCATATAGAGTAATACTCCAAAACCTGCCATGATGGACTGAGCACAGCCTTTACTCCAAACAGTCCTTTGGTCTAGGAAGGAGTGGCCAAAAGTACCCGGGAAGAGAAGCTGTATGGTGTCACAGAAGGAATGTCAGGGGAGACGAGAAAGTGACTTTACTTTAATTTTTTCCTCGTAGTGCTGCTCCTTCTGTTTCAAGTGCACCTCTAGGTGCTGGGCTGAGACCTGGGCTTCCCGATGCTTCTCCTCCAGCTCCTGGATACAAAGGAACAGACTGTCAGGTGTGCAGACGGAAGGACATCCCCAAAGCATGTTAGACACTCACAGGAAACATGACTTTGGTGTAGGAATCACAGGCCACAGGCATCTGTTCCTCCATTACTACCTCTAAGGGGAAGGAAATCACCACTGAGTCTTGGCCCTGGAGTTTCCAAGTCCAAGCATTCTCTCTCTCTCTGTCTCTCTCTCTCTCTGTCTCTCTCTCTCACACACACCCACACACACCCACCCGGTGGGCTGTGAGGGCTAAAGTCAGAAATGTGTTGGTGTGACAAGGTCAAGCAAAGGCAGGCCTTCATCTTTCCATAGAGAAATAAGAGTAACAAGGCAATATTTGAAAATTTTGTACAGCACAAAGCCCTTGAGCACTCCCTTGAGTCTTCAGTCTATTTTCCTCATTATGACAGCCTTAAATGAGAAAAGTAATTTTAATTCATTTTATGGCAAAAAAATACTTTGCATTTTCCTCATTAACAAAATTATTGCTCAAAAATCATCGCTAAGAAGAAAAACTAAAGTTACAATTCCAACACTTCCACTTCTAAATGATTATCTAAACCAACTAGTATGTGGACTGTGTGAAATCTGGAGATGTTTACATGACATAACATTTACAGGGTCTAACGCTAATGAAAACAAGGCCAAACAAAACACACTAATAACGATATAAAAATATATGTTTATCCATTGAAGATGGGAAGAGGAACTGGAGTAATGTAAGTATCTCAAATTTAATCTTCTCTGAGTTCTTTTATTGTTCAGTTTTCTGCTTTTAAGTAAAATGACAGTTCCATTTGCCAGTGTATTATAAACTGATCTTATGAAAGGCAGCAGCATCCATTCACTGAAACATTCTCCGAATGCACGGATGTCTGCATCTCCATAAATTCTTATGACTCTGGACCCATTAGTTAATTACTAACATCAAAAGTCATTACTCTTAAGTTTTCATCACTTTAAGCTATTATGAATTTTTCCTTTGAAGTGGAAGCAATTATGAGGATTTTGAAGAATGAGGAAATTATACAGGATATGTTCATAAAATGGAGGGAGAGTATTTTCAGACTCACACACACATAAAATGTTAGTGATTAAGCTTTTGAATTTCTAAAGTCTACAATCATTGACTTTGTCTGTGGTGCCATTAAAGTGTTCAGTCTTAAACAGGTGCACAAGATCTACTGCAGCCTGACAGATGCAATCTTGAAAAGTTGAATGTAAACAGGATTTTAATTAATAAAAACGTATTCTAGGGGTTTTATGTGCACTCACTAAACAATCCCCCTGCAACAACTTCTTTCATTAAAGGAAAAGACTTTGCTATAAATGAGTCACATTGCCAGTTTTGAAACTTTTTATCAGAATAGTAAATACTTTAAAGCAATGACATCATTTGATCTGTTTCCAAAGCATCGCCATTATCTAACAGGATCCAGGACTGCTCTTTGCCCACGTCCCAGACACTAGGCAGCCTTTGTACAGGGCTCTTAAGCAAATAAACAAAGTCACAACCACAAAGGCACAGGTAGGTGGCAAGACACAGTCAGAGAAAGAATATGCTGACTTTCTTTTTTTAATTAGAAATCACTTGATAATCATCCTTTTTAAAATTTTTGGTCCTCGTGAGATAGCACAGGAATGGAAATCAGATTCTAAATGTAGATCAAAATTCAGACACCCGAGATTGGCAATATTAAGACCAAATTTCTAGACTATGAATGGGAGTTTATAATACAGAATCTAAGAATGCAGGGCTCTATCTGCCTGCATTTTAATTACAAGGGAACCTCTGGGAAAGCAGATATTCTAAACTCCGACTTCTTTGTGGTTTGGTATTTTTTGTTGTTGTTGTCATTCTTTGAACATATCTTTTCTGTATATATTAGATCAACTCTGCAGTCCTGTTGTGAAAACACTTTTGTTCACTGCTATATTTCCAGCTCCTAGAACAGTGCCTGGCACATAGTAGAAGCTCATTAAATATTTGTTGAATGAATGAATGAACACATCACCATTAAACAGAGAAACATCTTGCAACCACAAGAGTTAACCACTTCATTTGAACCAAGCAAGGGATAGTGATAGTGGTGGGATCTAATTTTACTCACAATATAATTCACACACTTGACAAAAGCCAAGAGAAACTTGGATGATGGAACAAGAGAACAGAAAGGGCAGACTAACAGTCACATTTGTTTTTCTGTATAGACATATATATGTGAAGACTGTGTGTCAATACAAAACAATTTAACCAATTTGACTATTTTGGTTTGTTCAAGAGCATTGCATTTATTTGTGAATATATACAAACAAACACAGGAATGTAAAGTTGTGAAGGCTTTTTTCTTTCTTTCTTTTCAATGTGTATCAAGTATACACCTGTCAGTTGGCCATCCTTCAGTTCAGATGGTTGCTAGTGACTCATTTCCCAGACTGACGCAGAGAGAGACGCAGTGCCCAGCTCACCACCTCACCTCCTTACGGTGAGAGAGGAACAGACCCCACTTCAGAGTTCCTCCTGGGGCGGGGCAGGGAGAGGTATGTACCAGAGTCACAGTCATCACTAAATCTCTCAACTGTTGCATTCAACTTCTGGCTCTTGGACTAAGATGCAAGGAAAGTCCTTCTAAGGTTCACCTGCCTTCCACCCTCTGGCAGGGGCAGAACTTAACGCATCTGCAAGCCTTCCTTGCTGAACTGAATTTGGTCATCAGAGCCTAAAACAGAACCATGATGATTACAAACCTAAAAAGAGACCTGCTGCATCTAAGGAAACTGAAAAAGATAAAATAAAGTAACCAACTGTAGCAGAGAAAGTGAGTGGGTGAACATGGATCTATGACAAATACTACTCTGAGAAAAACAATTCTGCATGACTAATGCCTTTCCTCTTCCACGGCAAGAACCTGGCCTTCGGTCTTAAAGGTCTGAATCCTACAGCTTTCTGAATCGGCATTGCAAAGTTAACGGCCACGTAGAGCTCTGCTGATAGAAGTATGCAACGGTCTCGTAAAAATGCATAAAAAAATGACAGGGTACGCAAGTTCATATCGAAAAACGCCAGGCTGTCATGAACAGAGCAAGCATTACTATTTTGGGACCTGTTACCAGTGCCGAAACGTCCAACATTCAGTTATTTATGCTGTTCCATGACGTGGCATCCATTCACTGGAACCCCGTCTTACTTTACCTACTTGGTGATGTCTCCCCATTACGGTACTTAATTCTTCACTTTACCCCCTTCCCTTTGCAACCTCTAACCTAGTATCTTTTAACTTTTTAACTTTTGTTCCCGCTCACCAGAATTTTATCAGCCATCTGCTGGATCTGTTGGGATTTTGTCTGGATGTCATCCTTCAGTCTGTTTTCTCTACGCTCCATGGTCTCTAGCCTCTTTACCTTGTTCTCCAGAGAATGGCGGCGTTCCTGTAGATCGTGAATCAGAGAATTTTAATGGAGTAACCGCTATGGGCATAACCCCTGCACTGATGGAAAGAGCCCTCAAGAAGCACACACTCTAGTCAGGAAGAAAAGTCATCGGCCTCCAAAGCACTGGCAAAGAGGACAAGGCTCTAGAATCCAAGGAGTCAGTTGTGACGCTACAAGAGTGCATTCATTCATTCAAATATTTACCAAGCACCTACTATTTGCAAAGTACCACACTAGGCATCGTGGAAAATTCAAAGAAGATGACATAATTCCTGCCCTTGGAAAAGATAACACAGACACAAATAGACAAGTTAAAGGAATACATAAAAGAAATACATACAAAATACTATGAATGGTTACAGACAGGAAAGAGGACTTCTAATAAAAAATAACTGAGCATAAGAGTCACAGAGGCGTGAGCTTGGGAGAAGGGCAGGGTTTGGCAGATTGGGGTGGAGAGGCAGGAGAGAAGGATGGAAAGGGTTTCAGACAAAGGGGATGTATCAGGAGTAGCACAGAGATGGTCAAGAGTTGGTGGAGGCATGAGGTAAAGTCTAGAGTAGCTGTAACACGGGATGCATTAGGGGAATAGGCAGGGGAGAGGGTAGCATTCGTGGGTCCAATTGTTCAGTTTTGTGTACGAGGCCCAAGAGTGCACCTAAGATTTATAGACCCTGAAAGATTTGTGGTGGGGCAGAGCAGGAGATGCTGAGGAGCCTTGAACTTGAGGCCCACGAATCTTACACCATATGAACGATCTGGGAGAAAGGATGCTGGAAGGAAGAAGGTCAAGAGATTATTACATATGCACAGCTAAGGGGCAGAGGGTCCAGACTATGAAGAAGCAAATGACAAGGAGAGGATGAACGGGAGAGACAGCACGGATGTATTTATAGGCCTGAGTGACTCGGTGAATGGCAGGGTAAAGCAAAAGCACATGGCGCCGAGGTTTCAAGCCTGGGATGACCAGGAGAACAGCAGTGGCCCTGATGGTGATGAGGACACCGAGAAGGGAAACTAACTTGTGGGGAAGATATTGAGTTCACACTAAATATAACACATCGTTGATACGCCCAACAGAGTGTCAGAGGGGCAGTGGGAAATACAGGCGTGGAATGGGGTGAGAATGGCTCCAGAGACATGTGCAAGCAGGTTCACACCAACACTGTGATAGGAGAAAGCAAAGGTCCAACAAGAGGAGGGCAGTAAAACAACCATGGCACATCTAAACACCAAGGGGGAGGGTGGAGAGGAGTAAAGGAGAAATGTCACTTTTACTCTCTATTCTATGTATGTTTTTTACAATGAGAAGACGTGTGTGTTTCCTGGATAATTATATAAATGATTTCAACAATAACAACAACAACAACAACAACAAAGAATTTGTGGGAGAGAAGAAGGCCAAAACTATAGATCTGAGAGTCATTAACACACAGGCAATGGCTAAAGCTTTGAAAACTGGTAAGTTACTAACATTGTGGGGAAAAGGCAAAGAAAAACAAAGATACACAGGGAAGAAAAAAACGATTCAGAGACAGCTACATTTCATCCATAAAAATGCAAGTTCCCTCAGATCAGTGAGCAGGTCAGAGGAAAACAAACAAAGGAAAGGCTTTCATCAAACTTCTTTCTGCTTGAAGTTGCTGTGACAAACCTTGTGTCCCCTTTGGGGACAACATTTCCAAGCCTCTCACATTTCAAAGGGATTTTGAGAGGGGAGAGCGGTTTGGTCAAATGTAAGCAATGGATGGTTTTGCAGTTCCTCTCCCTTGGCACAGCCCGAGGCTGGTCACAGGTGCTCACAGGTATTTGCAGGTGGCCAGGCCGGGGCCGGGATTAGCCGCTGCTCACCTCAGCTTCTACCAGTTTCTTTTTTATGCCTTCAGAAGAATCTTCTCGGTTCTGCAGCTTCTCCAGCTCCCGCTCTGCTCGCTCCTTTGCCTGGCGGATATTCTGAAGGAGCTCGGTGGCCTCTGTGCTAGCTTTCACAGCCTAGGAGGACAGAAGGAACAAGAGATAGATGACCGCATTGACTCAGGTAAACAGATGGTGAGGATACTCGAGGTGAAAAAAAGCAGGTGATACTGAGCATGGAGTGGGTCCATTTTTCCCCAAACACATAAGCATCAGTTTTATCCTGTCTTCCATTTATTCTAGACTTGTTTTTGTCTGTTTGTTTTTTACATTTTAACCTCACTGAGGTCAGGAAGCATCCTACCATCATAACTGTTAGCATTTTTCCTTTCTTAGGGCACATAAGATAATGGCGTACTGCACAATCACTGGAAACTCAGAATCCATGCAACACAGCAAATGCAAATGAAAAGATCTACAGGGATGTACCAACCCAGGTATTAAGGGCATTGACCTCTGAGCATTCATTTTCTCCTTATTTAATTATCTCATCTGCTCATTTTCCTATGGGGAGTTTGTACTACTTTTACAAGGTGAAAACAAAACAAAAGCTGTAATTTAAACATTTTTCAAGTAAATACCTTTCAAAGGGCACAACAGCCATCATCATGTTCATGGTACTTTGCAAAGACATGTTTAAACAAAAAATCCCAGCTAAACCTCTTGATGTTAATTTTGTACTTGTTCACTTTCAATTTGGGTCTTGCCTATACTACAACTTACATAAGCACTAGAGTAAAGATCTGCGTTTAAGAGATCAAGAATTTTAAATTCCTTGAAGTAATTTTTTTACAAGTGGAAACTGCAAGAGAACCCTGACTTCAAGACTTGCAGTATTCACCAGGATAGCCACGAGGCACAGGTGGTCATTCAGCACTTGAAATGTGGCTGGTGTGACTAATAAATTAATTTTTAATGCTATTTAATTTAATTAATCTAAAAATTGAAGGAGTATAAATTTTGAAAATGTTAGTACATATGGAAAGACAATATTTTGGATGCACTGGGTTAAGTAAAATATATTATCAAAATCATTTCACCTCTCTCCTTCTGCTCTTTTTAATGTGCCTACTCGAAAATTTAAAATTATACCTGTGGGTCTCAATGATGGCTCACATCACACATCACAGTTCTAGAAGAAAATATGCAGCAAGCTTTTCACTTAAGCTAAAAGGGGGTGGTGAAGGGTTCCACTGGGGGACGAAAGTACACAAAAAGGGGCTCTCTCAAATCACAACCAAAGGCCCACACACGTGCATTCGTAGTATGAAAGGCATGTCTCAGACCCACATTCATTCTGGCCCTTCCGTCAAGCATTTCCAGTGGTCAGCTGCTAGAGGGAGGGCCATTAGCACAAACCCTGCAGGACGCTGTGGACTGCCTCCCAATCCATGTGATGCTACCACAGACCCTCAGCCTTTCGAAGCACCGGTTACACCAGCTACCATCGAGTCGATCCCGAGTCTCGAGCACCCGCAGGGGTCAGAGCCGAACTGTGCTCCACAGGGCTTTGAGGGGCTGATTTCTTGGAAGGAGACCACCAGGCCTTTCTCCCAAGACATCCCTGGATAGACTCGAACCCCCAACCTTTGTCTCAGCAGCCCAGGGCATTAACCATTTGCACCAATGAGGGACTCCTTCCAATTGCCAGGCCCTGTCAAAGCTGCTGGCCAAGTTTCTGACTGAAAGCAGTCTGGGGCGTGAGCAACACATGCTTCTCTTAAAATGTGCAACATGGAAAGCCTGGCCCCCTAAGGGGAGCGACACCGGCCTCCTGGGTTCTGTGATAGTATAATTAGAACTTTTACTTGAGAGTCTTGTACAGGTTGGTATTTAAAAATAAACACTGCTGACATGTCTCAAGAGGAAGAAATATATTCAGAACTCTGAGGTTTTCAGGTAAGAACTCGCTCCCTCTTCACTCTCCTCAGCGCTGGGTGACTAATTCCATTTCTTTCTTCTTTAGAGCTCTAGGACAAGGCAATGGAAGGTGGGAATGGTGGGTAAGTCCCCCCTGAAAATCACCCCGGGCTTACCTTTTCCAGTTTCTCTTGGAGCTCCTGAATTTTGAGTTGCTGCTCAGCATTGATCTATAGTTAAAACCCCAGGAAATAAAACAAAAGGCAAATAGGTATTAATGTCTGGCTACATTTATTGCAGTCTCATTCACTTGAGGTGTCTGTAGGGTCTTTCTGTTTTCCAGAACCTACTAACGGAGAGGAAGAAGAGTCTCTGAATGTGCCAGGGCAAACGTCCTTCAAGGGCCTCAGCCATCTTTACTATTTCTCTAGGTCTAGCAACATATAAATCGAGAAGAGAGACTCAAAGTTGCCTGGTGCCTTAAAGCAACTGGAATTTTTTTGTGTATTTTACTGAGTGTCTGGGTGTATTTGTTACTGTTAGCAGGCATGCAAGAAAATGAGGTGTCTTTTATCATAACTTTTTAGAACCACAGCTGAGGCTACAGCGGTCACCCCAAAGCTGACTGGCCATTGACATCAATGTAGAAATATTATCAACAAAAAATAATGACACTAATAATGAAAAATACCTTCTCCAGTCTGGCATATTCTCCCACTTCAGGCTTTCCTTGATCCTTAGCCTATAATTAAAAAGAGACACCATAGTGGGAAATTTCAGCAACCTAACAGTCATCCAGACAAGACTACCTATGATATTTTCTTAATCTCTGTGACCAAACTCATACTGAGTTATCTCAGTCTGGGAAGTACAGTCTGAATTGATAATTGTTGTGAGTTGCTGTCAAGTCAATTCCAACTCACAGGGACCCTGTGTGTGCAGAGCAGAACTGCTCCATATGGGTTTCTAGGCTGTGACCTTCCAAAAGCAGATTGCCAGGCCTTTACTGCGGTCTCATTTATTTATTCTTCCAAGGCACTTCTGGGCAGGTTTGATCTGCCAACCTTTCAGCTGGGAGTCAAGTGCTTAACAGTTTGTACCACTAAGGACTTCTTCAAAACAACAAGTTATCGCTGATGGGACCGTAAAATGGTACAACCATTGTGGAAAGCAGTATGGCGATTCCTTCAAAAGTTGGAATTAGAAATACCGTTTGACCCAGTCATTCCATTACTAGGTATATACCCTAAAGAAGTGACAGCCATGACAAGAACAGACATATGCACACCCATGTTCATCGCAGCACTATTTACAATAGCCAAAAGATGGAAACAACCTAGGTGTCCATCAACTGAGGAATGGATAACCAAACTATGGTACATACACACAATGGAATACTATGCAACACTAAAGAATAATGTAGAATCTGCAAAACACCGCATAACATGGGTGAACTTGGAGGTCATTATGCTGAGTGAAATAAAGGACAAATATTGTATTAGTCCGTTATTGTAAAAGTTAAGGAAAGGTTTATCTGTAGAAGGAAATTTTCTTTGTTGGTTACCAGGGGTGGGAGGGGAGGGGAGGGAACGCTGTTAGATAGATAGAGATAAGTATTGATTTGGGTGAAGAGAAGGGCAATGTACCAAATGTGAGTGACCAATATGGCAGCATTGAGGATGACAAAGACATAGAGAGGTACATGGGAGGTACAGACAACAAATATGAACTCTTTTGTATATACAGTACTGCATTGTCAGTGAAGGCTAACATGGGTATATGGGTGGATAGATGGGCGGACAGGCTGAACGATTAGGTATGTCTATGAAATGGGGAGTATATCCAAGAAAATATATAGGCTTGGCAGACAATGGTCCTATAAGTTTATGTGAATGATCAGAATTCCCAGGTGCATAGTAGAGCTGACAAGGGGCAAGGTTGTGGTCACTGCTTGGTCACAGCCAGCTACCCAGAAGGACCGAGTAGTTGAACCTGCGGGCTTGGGACCATAGTCGCAGGGGACATCAAACTCAATTGGCATAACATACTATACAAAACATTGTTCCACCTCCTACTTTGGCAAGTAGCGACTGGGGACTTAAAAGCTAGCAAGCTGCCATCTAGATGCAACGATGGGTCTCACCTCGTCCAGAGCAAAGAAGAATGAAGAAAACCAAAATTCATGGAAAAAATTAGTCCTAGCAACTGGTACACCATCCGATCTGTAGCCTATACGACTATGAGACCAGAAGAACTAGATGGTGCCCGGCTACCACTGTCATCCACTTGGAAGGGAATCTATGTAGGAGATCCTTGATAAAGAGGGAAAACAATGTGGAACAAAACTCAAAATCATTTGGAGAAAAAAAAAGGTGGGGGGGACCAGGTTTGCTGGTCCAATAGAGCCTGGTGGAACCACTGAGACTATGGCCCCTAGCTGCCCTTCAGGTCTGGAATTAAACTCACACCTGTGGTTTCCAGCCAAACAAAAGACAGGCATATGAGTTGAACATTTACCTCAAGTAGATACCTCCTTGGAGAGAACAATCATGGGAGAAAGAAGGGCTGCTTATGCACAGGGAGACAGCTCAGGGGGCAGGAGTGCATGGAGGGATGGACACAGGGAAGAGGTAACTATGGGGAGGAAGTAGGAGGGGAGCTGTTGCATTGTGGTAAACTGTGGTCAATGTCATGAGACAAAGTATATGTGAACCGCTGTATGGAAAGTGAATTTGCTCTATAAACCTTCACCCAAATCACAATTAAAAAAAAAAAAAAAAAAGTTATCTTCTATAAATGAAGACTGGGAGCTTTCCAAGGTATACCATTATTCCCCAAATAGGTACCCATTAAGACACTATTCCCTTTATTCCTGGCCTGGTCACCCATGATTCTACCCCAAACACCATAAAAGCACGCGGTGACCTCCTTCCAGGAGGATGGCTGGCTACCTTCATCAGTTTATGCTGACTTTCTGTTACTTTCCGCTTGAATTCTTCAGCTGCGAGCCGAGACTCTCTCAGCTCAGACTCATAGAGATCACTCCGTCTTCTTGCAGAGACAAGGTCTTCTTCCAACTGATTCATCATCAATCTCATTTCTTCCACTTGAGCCTGGTACTCCTAGACAGCAGGCAATGGGATAAAGGTGAGCATTAGAACTCCTGAAAGAAAAGACAGGCAGGGAAGATGGAGGAAACTGGAGCATTCTTTTAGCACCACAGGAAGACACACACTGAAGACAGACTGGCAGAGAACAGGCCTCGAGCAAAGGTGAGAAGAAGGACAGAAAGAGGAAGAAAAGTCTGTGTGACCAAAGGTGGGGAGAAGGTGAAAGAGGAGGGAGGATGTACTGTAGAACACGTATCATTAATGAACACATCTGGAGCACACACACGTGCCTCTGATGCAAGCCTTTGAGCACATACATCACACAATATGCCCAGGGCCTGAAGGCATTGTCTGTAACACAGGAGAGCTGAAAGGAACCGTTCTCTGAATAAGGAGGATCAACTGCTTACGTGTAGTTTTCCTCCAAGGGTAATCATTTATATAGATTTGTCCTTTAGAAGTCATGTGCTTCTAACACAATTAGATATGGTACTAGTTTTAAAATTAACCTTTCAGATGGTGGCACAAGGGGGTAATTGGAAATCTCAGTGGAAAGAATCTTGGAAGGTGAAACTCATTATGTCAGTTTCTCACCATTAATTTTTCTGGATGCTAAACTGAATGATGAACTTAATTTTGCTCCTGAAATTCAAGTCACCCTGAAACCCAGAAGAGACAGAAAACACTGGCTCTAATCAGAATAACTTGTGAGAAAAATCCCAAGGAAAGAATTATCTTGATCCCTGGAGCAAACCCTTTACAGTGATCTAAACAGCCCGGCCTTTTCCAAAATGAACTTCTAAAATCAAACAGAACATGTGAGTCAAGGTTTTTCAAAACTGGATTTATCAGAACAAATGGGTGACGTTTTTGAAAACTTTTAGACAAAGTACAAAAACCGTCTTTGTTAGCAACACCAAAGCTAAGTACAAGGATTAGGAAGAGCATTTAGCCAACCCCAGGTGCCCTGGAGGGGATACCAAATGAGAAGACCAGGAAGAGAATGGAGACCGTCTTTGGCATTCACAGTATTCAGTGAACATTTCTTAAAACTTTTCTCCCCCAAGATAACTGGTGTGTTATTGGGTCAAGTTTTTGTTTTTAATCAGTAAAATGCATTTTATAACATTTTTAATAATAAGGCATAAAGTAACCCTTTCACTCATGTTAAGAGATCCCCCAGTGAATGCTACAGGGGAGAAGATTTTCTTAGGAAAACCAGACTGTTTACGGGTGAGTCCCACCTTTTATCACTGGTTGGGAAAAGGGAAAAAAACGAGCCCCAGGTGGAAAAGGGGTCTTACTTCACTCACTCCCACCTGAGAAACATACTATTATCATTGAAGGCTAGTCCTAGGGTCATGAGGCACACAAGTCGTCTGGGTGGGTTATAGCTGAAGGTCCCTGTAACCTGCTCGTGACCATCGGAACTTGCAGACTGGACCATGAACACAGGTGATGCGAAGTGGTACATCTCTACTTGAGTTTCTCTAGACTAATGAGCCCTGGCGGTCCAATGGTTTAGCCCTCAGCTGCTAACCAAAAGGTCAACAGTGTGAACCCACCAGCCACTCTGCAGGAGGAAAACCCGGGTGGATCTGCTCCTGTAAAGATTACAGCCCAGGAAACCCTATGGAGAAGTTCTACTCTGTCATGGGGGTGAGTGTAGTCAAAATGGACTTGAAAGCACACAATAGTAGCCAGGCCTACGTTATGACTCAGGAGCCCAAGGCACGTGTGCCTTCAGAGATCCCCTTCCCCATCAAATAATACTAAAAATTATATATTACAACAGCGTTGATACAAACATTTTACATGAAAATATTTTTTCAACCTTAAAACATTCAATTTTTCTTCTGTTTTCAAAAAAAATTAAAGCATTCTCAAAGTATCGTGAGCCCCAGGTACTGTGCCTGCTGGATCTAATGGGTAAGTCAGACCTGCCTACAGGCACAGAGACCAAGAAAGCAGAGCTGGAAAAAATTTAAAAATTTTTCCTCAAGCTCCCTTTTCTCTCTTGAACTTATGTCAGCAAGAAGGCAATGTAAATTTTTGCTATGTTAAGAGTGAGGTCTTAGCAGCTGTTTCTTCCCCCAACATCTCTCTTTCCTGAGCTGTCAGCACCCAGGGGGAGGAAGGCAAGAACAAGGCAACATCTCTGTCAGCTTCTTGAGCTCTTAGGCACTCAGCCTGCTACAAGCATCAAAAGGAATTCTAACTCATTTGTTGATCCTCTGTTACTACGTTGGATACTTCAAGGAAATCCTATAAACGCAGCAGCTAACCAAATCTCTGCTTGAGAAAAAACCAGAGAAGACCATCAGGCTGTTTCCAAAGGCAGGAGTAGCTCAGCATGGAGTGGATTGTGGGTAAGAACCGAGCAGGGTCAAAGTAGGAAGCCGTGGACACATTTCAGGCCTCCGATGGCAAGTCTTCAGAATGGAGCTACAGAATCTTATGGGAAAGAAGACATGGTCCTACTCAATCAGAAATCCTGAAACAGAAATGACCTGGGTGTTAGCCACATTTTTGTCTCCCTTCCTGGGAGGGGGAAGGGAGGGATCACCAATTACCAGTGACAGCTTGTGAATCACACGATCACAGGACACGTTGGGTGTTTTTATTTTAAACCAGATCCACATACTCTGTGGGGGTAGCTAAGTAGAAGCAAAATATTTTTTAAAAAATAAGCCATTAGCTGTACAGAAAATTAGCATTTGAAAGAAGGAACAGGGAATAAATGCCAAATCTAGGAGGAATCAATATGCTGCAAACCAAATACTGGGAGTTTGCTGAAAGCATTACACGCTTTTTCCTGGCTTGCAAACATCCTGCTCTCACAAAACTTACCCAAAGTCATTTTAACACATTCTTCTTCCAATGAGAAATAAAATCTGAAACCAGGAAGTTTCTCCCCCATAATGAAACTTTTCCCAATCATTAAATCTAAAACTCCACATGCATTCCAACTGTGGTACGAATCATAAAAGACATTTCTTTGAACTCAACCACCAGCATATACCTTTTCAAAATGTCCTGATCATTCTGTTTCTATGGAATTCGTGGACACCAGCTGCTCCCTCTGGTGGCCAAACACGGCTTTCATTTCCCCAGGATGTCACCAAAAGTAAATTTCAAAACACACTGAACTAATAAAAGAGGGGAAAAAAAAAATCCTGCCTCTTGAAACTCTCAGAATGAAAAACTGTCTTAATAAAAGGAGGCATGAGTCAACTGTCGAAGTCTATGAATCAAACCCTGTGTGGCCTTCAAAATCTCCAAGATTAGTATTGGTATTCAGACTGATAACCATATGCCAAAATGTCCTATGTACGTTCATTTCAAACATCTGCTCTGAGCAAGAAGATACTGACTCATCATTTAAAAAAATAAGTTGGTAAATATATTATACTGACAAAACCCCAAAAACAATCATTTTTTCTTTAAAGAGTAGTTAATGGGTCAAATGATTTGAAGAAGATTGTTGCATTAGCACAGCCCAGATGGCTAAGTCTGTGCTACTCAGAGGAAAGGACTGCTCATTCCCCTCGACATTGCCATTAGATTTTCCGAAATGAATGAAGAGTTGCCTGGCAGCTGACAGTTGAGCTCTCCAATTACTCACTACCATTAACTCTTTAAAGTTTCTATTTACAGTTTCTTGAAAAGATAGAAAAACCCATTCCAAAAAGGAAATAATGAGGCAATATAAAAATGAACCATTTGGGGGGCAAAAAAAAAAAAAAAGCCAACAATACCCTTTAGAAACGAAAAAGAAGAAGAGAAGGCTTTTTAAAGGTCTTGGTTCTCTTTTCTAAACATACAGGATTCCTGCACTCGGATATGCCGTGTTCATCCTGACTCAGCCTTAATTGCTCAAATGCACCTTCCAGAGTATTTCTTTATGTACCTAAAACTGAGTTATCCTGACTTCTTGCAAAACTTTAAAGAGTATCTGAAGCGTTTTTTAAACATTTAATATTTTAATTATTTTTTTAATATTCTAAAATGGGGGTCAGTACATTTTTTTTCTGCAAAGGGCAGGAAAGTAAATAGTCTGTCTTAGCTCTACTGTCTCTCGCAACTACTCACCTCCGCCAAATAGCATACAAAGTAGCTACAGACAACACAGAAAGGAATGGGCATGACTGTGTTCCAATCAAACATTATTTATGGACACTGAAATGTGAATTTCATGTAATTTTTCACATTTCATGAAATAGTCCTCTTCTTTTTATTTGTTCTTTTTCCTCCAACCATTGAAAACTGTAAAAATCATTCTTAGGCTGTAGAAAACAGATCAGAAACCAGTTCCTGTTCAGTCAATTCCCAATTCATGGCCACCCCACACGTGTCCCAGCAGACCTGTGCTCTACAGGGTTTCCAAAGGCTGATTTTTTTAAAAGGAGATCACCAGGCCTCTCTTCAGAGTGCCTCTGGCTAGATTCAAACCATTTGGTCAGCAGCCTAAAATTTAAAACTCTGCACTATCCAAGGCCTCTGAAAAAGGCAGGCAGTGTGACGGATTTGCCCTGTGGGCCATGGTTTTCCTAACCTTGCTCTAAAGCGACTTTTTTAATTAAAAGGAAAAAAGATATCACGGGGTACAGACTTCAAAAGGAGTTGGAACAAGCACTCTAGCAGTTACATAAATCATGGGAAACCTCAAGTTTCCAAATGACCTACATACACCTCTTTCGCTCTCAAACACCTCTCCTGAAATGAGCGGTCCGTGTGTTGGCCGCGGAGCCGCGCTGCTCCCCGGCAAGCAGCCATACCTGCTCTTTGATTTCTTGGAGCTTCCGGCTCTGCTCTCTGATATCATGGAGAAGCTGCAGTGCTTTGTCATCCTCCTGGGACACCTCCATCCGTGCTTGCTCCAAACTGCGCTTTAAGCTCTGTGGAAAGCAAACATTTTAATAGGAAGGCCCCATGGATCCTGCTTGGTTTGAAAAGATTAATTAAGAGAGCTGCTTCGCAGACACCAAGACGGTTTCCGGTGACGGAGCCAAACTTTACAGCTTGCAGGTTTGTTGCTGGTTCCAGTTTTCATCCTGTAAAACCCCTAGGGGTTAAGAAACATCATCTCAACTACATGACCTTCTGGATCCAGCCTGAAATCTCATCAGCCTGTGTCTTACCACCATCTACCTGTCTTAACAGGTACTTACTCACGTGTTCAGGACCAAACAGTAACAAGATCCCTGAACCATTATAACTGCCATTTGATGGCTATTGTCTTTTTATCTCCAACATTGGTTATTTGTGGGCTCTCAAACGCACATCCCTCTTCCAAATAGAAACTACTTCATTCTCTGCCTGGTTGTCATTATACACTCCAACTAGTCTAATTCCACCTCCTGGCTTTCACTTCCTGAATACCTTTCATCCATAAGGTTCCCTCCAGGCTTCAATGGCAATGAAATATGTATCTGAAATACAAAGCTGAGTAACTTCACCCACCACTGAAACGCAGCCAAGTCTGGAATGGAAACATAGCAGTTATTCTTAATCAGCCACGCTCTATAGATTTCCTCTCTCTTGTGAAAAAAACTTTCAAAATGTGTGATTCAACTTCTTAAGGCTTTTTTAATTGGGCACATAAAAAACACCTGAATGAAAATTTAACAAGACAATGGAAAAGACAGTCTACTCTGGTGAAGGGAAAAAAAAAAAAAAAAGAGTCACATGGTAAATAATGACAGAGGTCTGTACTTCAAAGGCTGGCTTGTCTTGTTGCTAAACTGGTTCTAGGTTCGAGCAGGCGCCAAACACATTATCCTATACATGTTTGGTACTCTAATTGCCAAGATGGATTGTGGCGGACACAATGTAGACCAAAAAGGTTGGGATATAAGATATTAGGACCCTTTGCAACTCACTCAATGACGCCCTGCTCACACCTGCAAGCTCACAGTATCACTGGTCTACCTGGACTTCCAGCTGGGTTCAACCCACTTCTTTGGGATCTCACACCTGACTCACGCTACTCTGCAAATCATAGAGCTTGCTTTGGTACTGGGAGTTGCCTCCTCTCTCTACTCTCTGTCATTGGCTGTGATGTGCCTCATGAAGCCATCATGAAACAGGATGAGACACACACAACAGGAAGTGCCACCTCCAAGGGAAGGGGGCTTTGGGGAAGGCTCACACTGCATTCTGTGATGTAGGTAGCAAGGTCCTGCTCCAGGAGGGATCTCTGAGTCTCAGAGGCCTTCAGCTCCACCTCCTTCTGACTAAGCACAGCCTCCACCTCAGACACTCTCCGATGTAACCGGGTCATTTCCTGCTCCATCTGAAATAAACATATTGACAGGTTAAAAAGGCCCATGGAGGTTCGTTAGGAGCAATCAAATCTCAAGTAGCCTCTGAAACCATCTTGTGGTCTAGGCTATCACTAATTCCACAAAAGTTGGGATGGAGATACCATTTTGTCTTCGCCCAGGAAAGCACAGTTCTTCGTAAGGACAGTCACCAATGCTAAGTCACTCCTCTCATTCAAGGCTCAGGTTCCCACTTGATCACTTCTCTAACCCAGGTAGCAAGGAAGCCACATCACCATTTGTCACCTGTTTGGTTTTAGTTTGTTTTTGTTTTTGCAGACGTCACTTTAATTCTATCCCAAATCCATCTTGATTCCCCCCCATCTCCTTGCAAAGATCTAGAAGACAAATCCAGGACAGGGCAAGGAGATACTTATTTGTCTGCACTTTTAGGAGTCCCAAGCAAAGAGTGACGTTTGTTAGCTTCCAGAGAGTTGCCCCTGGGCAGGAACAGTGAGTGTTAAGAGACGTTGAGCATAATCAACACCGTGGCCGCAGTTACATAAGCAGGAGCTTTAAAAGACTGGGAAGAGAGACTTCACATCACTCAAAGCAGATGGGGTGCATCTTGGCCACAGGTGAGGACCCATGCCACCTGCTGGAAGAAGCAGACGTCTGGGCGGGTCATGCTGAGAAACGGGCAGTTTTAAATCCAGGGCCTCCTTTGGTTAAGATTTAAAGGATCTATGGCAACGTCAAGGCCCGAATTCATCTCCCGCTGAGCTGCTGGAGGCGCGACTTCAGCGAGGGAGGGAGCGCTTCGCTCTCTACGGATCAGGTGGCTCAGTGCCAGCAGCGGCCCCGGGCGGATCCCTTGGCATATATTGACGGGAGGATCCTGGAGCAAAGAAGGAGGCCAGCTGCGGAAATAAATACCTTGTGACACTTGTCCTGAGAGTCTTGCAGCTCTTTGCTTTTGATGAGAAGTTTCTTTTCCATGGAGCTAGTCTTGGCAGGGGAGTCCAGACTCGACACAACAGACCTAGATAGAGGAAAAGCAAGGTCAAGATGGCCAGCAGGTAGGCCTAGGGAGCTGCATTCAGAAACAGTGGCGAATGATGGACCCAAGGCCATGAGGTAGGGGAGATGGTGGGAAGCAAGGATCTGGAGCCAGGCAGACCTGGGTGCAAATTCAGTCACTATTAACCTTGGGCAATAATTTCACTTCTCTGAGCCTTGGTTTCTTCATCTATGAAGTGGAAGTATAATAAAAGTGCCTGCCACTCCTTGGAAGGAAGGTAGAGCAATCTACTTCCATAGTGATACTGCCTCGGAAACCCAAGAAGGGGTCGCCATGAGTCGAGTCCGACTCGATGGCACTAACGACACCACCACATAGGAGAGTGTGGGCTTTAAGTGCATGATATCATGCTAATAATGCTTCCTTCACTTACTCAGTAGATATGTCCCGTGCACCTACTCTGTTCCAGAAACTGTTCCAGGCACTGGGACATAACGCAAGCAAGGTCCCTGCCTTCCCAGAGCTGACATTCTAAGAGAGCAGACAGGACACATCAGGCAGACACAGAAACAGAAAGATTACAGACAATGACCACTCCTGAGAAAGAAGTAAACAGGGTGATGTGATGTGATGTGATGTGATGTGGGAAATGGGGTAAGGAGGGCCTTTGGCAAGGACAATCAAGGAGGGCTTCTCTGAGGAGATGGCATTTAAGCTGAGATCTGAAGGATAACAAGGAGCCAGCCAGCGAAACTTCTAGAATAAAGCAAGCTCCAAGGAAAGGGAGTCCAGATGCAGACTCTGAGGTAGGACAGAGCTGACACCGCAGTGTGCAATACCATGTTGTTAGTTACTAGTACACTGGTCAAAGTATTCTTTATTCCACCCCCAAGCCAGCCAGTTAAGTTCTGTTTCATTTTATAAAAATGGCTAATACATACTTATTGTGGTAGAATGAATAATAGCTCCCAAAGATAACCACATCCTAATCCCAAAACCTGTGAATATGTGGCCTTACATGGTAAAAGGGATTTTGCAGATATGATTACAGACCATGTGATGTGAAATCATCCTGAATTAATCTGGGTGGGCCCAATGTAATCACAAGGCTTTTTATAAGATAGAAGAAGAAGAGAGAAGGAGATAGGACCACAGAAGCAGAGGTCATAGTCTGAGACAGAGAGATTTAAAGATACTATGCTACTGGCTTTGAAGATGGAGGAAGAGACAATAAGCCAAGGAATACAGGTAGCCTCCTGAAGTTGGAAAAGGAAAAAAAAAAAAAAAACAACAGGAGGAACACAGGCCTATTGACTGAGACCTTGATTTCAGCCCAGCGATACCCACACCTCAGACTCTGACCTCCAGAACCATGAGATAATACATTTGTGTTGTTTTGAGTCGCGAAGTTTGTGGTAATTTGTTACAGCAGCAACAGTAGACTAATACACTCACTCACTGAAAACTTACTACATCATATTCTATTTCTGTCTGTTGTTGTAGCACCAAACATACTTTTACTTTTACTTCTCACAACAATCCTATAAAAACAAACCAAATCCACTGTCGTTGAGTTGATTATGACTCATAGTGACCTGTGAGTGTATGTACACATATATGTATTTCTAGAAGACTCGATGCACTTACTGATGAGGATCAAAGACTACGGCCTTTGCATGAATTATACCTCAACACAAAGAAAACAAATCCTCACAACTCGACCAATAAGCAGTATCGTGACAAATGCAGAAAATATTAGAGTTGTCAGGATTTCATTTTATTTGCATCCACAACCAATGCTCATGTAAGCAGCAGTCAGGAAATCAAGTGACATATTGCATTGGGCCAATCTACTGCAAAAAGATCTCTTTAAAGTGCTAAAAAGCAAAAGATGTCACTTTAAGGATTAAGATGCACCTGCCCCAAGGCATGGTATTCTCACTCACCTCATGCACATGTGAAAGCTAGGCAATAAATAAGGAAGACGGAAAAAGAACTGACGCCTTTGAATTACTGAATTACGGTCCTGGGGAAGAATATTAAAGCACTGTGGACTGTCTGAAAAACCAACAACTCTGTACTGGGAGAAGTACAGACAGATTGCTCTGTACAAGGGAGGATGACTGAGACTTCATCTCATGTACTTTCATGTTCTCAAGAGGGACCAGCCCCTGGAAAAGGACATCATGCCTGGTAAGAGAGAGGGTCAGCAAAAATGAGGAAGATCCTCCACAAGATGGATTGATACAGTGGCTGCAACAATAGGCTCAAACACAGCAGTGATTGTGAGAATGGCACAAGCCATGTTGTACACAGGTCACTGTGAGTTGGAACCAACTTGACAGCCCTTAACAACAACAACAAATATATGTATGTAGCAACCCCATAAACTCATTGCTGAGGAGTTGATTCTGACTGATAGTGATCCTGTGTTGTTGTTGTTGTTATGTGCCGCCAAGTTGGCCCCAACTCATAGTGACCCCTCCTTGGGTTTCCGAGGCAGTATCACTATAGAAGTAGATTGTCCCATCTTCCTTCCGAGGAGTGGCTGGTGGGTTTGAACCGCCAGCCTTCTGGTTAGCAGTCAAGTGCCTTAGCCACTATGCTACCAGAGTTCCTAAACTTCCCCACAGAGCTTCTGAAGCTAATCTTTATGGAACCAGACTATCGTAACTTTCTCTTACAGAGTAGCTGGTAGGTTCAAATCACCAACCCTTCAGTTAGCAGCTGAGCACTAAACCACTGCAGCACGCGGGCTCCAACAACACTGCAGGCAGATATAACTGATGACCCTCATTCTGCACAGGAGGAGACGGGGGCAGACAGGTTAAGTAATCTGCCAGCTAAGTAGGGTTTCTGTTGGCCTCGACAGAGAGAGGGGCAGAGAGAACGGCTCCATGCATTGACATAACTATGCTCACGGAAGGATCACCAACATAACAACGTGATATGCCCTTTGGAGAGTGCGCTAGAAGTGTGCTCTTCCCAGAGAGAGGACACGTTCACCCTCAACACGCTGTGCCTCATCCCTGTTGGTGCTGGGTGCCCTCAAGTGGATTCTGACTCAAAGCAACCACATCACATGGGACAAAGCAGAACTGCCTCGGGGCGTTTTCTTGGCTGAGCTAATCTTTACAGGAACAGGGTACCAGGTCTTTCTTCTGCAGAGCTGGTGGGAGGGCTCAAACTGCATGGTGGGAGGGCTCAAACTGTGAACCTTCCAATTAGCAGCCACGCACCTAACTATTGTGCCTCCAGGGCTCTTATCCCTAAAACCAAACCAAACCAAACCAAACCCACTGCTGTCCAGTGGATTCCAACTCACAGCGAGTCCCATAAATCTACAGAAGTAGATTGCCCAGTCTTGCTTCCATGGAGTGGCTGGTGGGTTTGAACCACCAACCTTTTGGTTAGCAGTCAAATGCCTTAGGCACTGTGCCACCAGAACTCCTGATGGGACAGTTCAAACCATGAACCTTTCCATCAGCAGCCAAGCACCTAACTGTCATGCCTCCAGGGCTCCTTACCCCTAGAAGCAGTGAACTACGGGTGGAGATTTACCTTCTCCTCTAGGGCAGCTCCCTCACTGGCTGGTACTCTGGGTAGGAACACTGGGACTGGCAAAGGGCAGGGCCAGAGCCACAGCCAACAAAGGCTTCCAAGCAGTCAGCCCGATACATCTTTGTTGCCCTAGTAACGGGGAGACAGGAGCTGGTTGTCAACGAGTGCTGGGGTCTTATCAGCAAGTGAAGGTGCTGCTGCCTGATGCCCTGACTGACTTCCTGTCTAAAAGAGGTCTGCTCCCTGCAGCAACACAGATACCTCTCTCCCGACAGCTCCCAGCCAAATGACAAGGGCTGGTGTGACAGTGCTGGCTCATTCTACCCCAGTGACACACAGGGCAGAAAGCAAGCAAACACTCAGAGTCGTGCTGCTCTGTGCAAAATCTGATCCCACTAGTCACTAGCTATGGGACTCTCTGGGCCTATTCATCTGGAAAATGGAGCTCACTCTCAACCTACTTCAAAGAGTTCTTGTGAGAATTAAATGAGATGATGCATGTAAAGCCAGTGCCTAACACACAGTGAGAGTTCAAGAATGTCAACCGTTACTATTCTCCTTGTCGTTTTCATCATTACTACCCATGCAGCTTGGTAAATAGCACATGCCTTCAGCCCTACAATAGTTGCTCAAAATGGTAAAACTCAGGGAGCTGAATCTGTTCTGTTATTATTCACACAAAAACAAATGCTGATTATTCATAGAAATGGGCAAGAGGAATTGCGTAAGTCATTGAAATCCAGAAATAAATCTTTTGAAAACTCTCATTTTGGACTAAAAATTTTAACCAAGTACTGCACCTGTCGCTAGCCTGTTTTCTACCTAAACTTTGCCCAAACACACATGCTCCCCCACTTTTTTCTTTTTTTAAATACAAGACACAGTGGATCCCCTGGCATGGACTTCAGCTGCCTTTGCTATTTCCCCTCTTTCTGATTTCACACTGGAGTGTGGGCTGGAGAAGAAGACCCCCAGCACTCAAGAAGGAAGCATGCTCCGTGGACCAGTCCCCGGGCCTTCAGCAAGCAGAAGCCCCCTGCACCTCACTGAGTCGCAGGCACGTGAACACAGATGACAAGGCAGCCACAGTTCTTTGTGCCCAAGCACAAAACTGACACACGTTTAGAAGAACAATGACATAGGAGTATGATGGTGGGGTAGGAAGCAACTTGTAAATTTAACGACACAGGGAAGATAGGCCCAACCAGTGTTTAATGTGTGCTACTGTGGGTACAACCTGACTGCCTATTTTAAAAAAAAAAAGTGTTTCGTTAATGGAGCCAAGAACTGAGGAGCTGCACAAGCTACCCAACAACACTCACGGAAGAGGATGTAACAGCCCTCCCAGTCACCCGAGGGCCGACTCCCTCATTCTGCTATTTTGATGCCTGACAAATGTTCACTGTTTGAAAGTTTTATGTACGCAATTAAGAGCTCTTCAGAATAAAGGGTCTAATGAAAAAAAAAAGCACACTTTTAATTTTTTTAGAATAAATTATTTTAATTATTTTAGAATAAATAAAACTCACATCTAAAAAAAGCTATGATAAGAATGCTGCGCTAAACCCAGATAACAGCAACAACTCTATACTCTATACACACTGATGGGATGGAGAGTGAGGTCGGAGGAGGGAAAGTGGGTCTCAACTCACTGCACATAAGAATGACGAGAGTGTCCACACAATACTGACACCTGTACCTCATCCCCACTCAGAAAACCAAACTCACTGCCATCAAGTCGATTCCAACTCACAGTGACCCTCATTGGGTTTCCTAGGCTACAAATCTTTACAGAAGCAGATTGCCTCATCTTTCTCCTATGGAGCAGTTATTGGGTTTGAACCACTGATCTTTTGTTAGCAGCCAAATGCCTTAACCACTACATTGCCAGATCTCCTTAATCATACCTCTAGCCCTCCGTAAAGGAGCTCTGGTACTGTAGCGCCTAAGGCATTTGACTGCTAACCAGAGGGCTGGCGGTTGAAACCCACCAGCCACTCCTGAGAAGGAAGATGGGGCAATCTACTTCCATAATGATATCGCCTTTAGGATAGAGCAGAACTGTCCCATAGTTTCCAAGGCTGTAAATCTTTAAGGAAGCAGATTGCCTCATTTTTCTCTCATGGAGCAAGCTCTGTGTTAGCAACCCAATGCTTTAACCACAGTATCACCAGATCTCTATTTATGATCCCACTTGTATGAAATATCGAGAACAGGCAAATTCATAGAAAAGTTTATCAGTGGTTATCAGGTGTTGCTCTGGTGACAAAGTGCCTAAAGCATTTGACTACTAACCAGAAGGCTGGCAGTTCAAACTCATCAGTCATTCTGTGGAAACAAGATGAAGCAATCTACTTCCATAAAGATTTAGTGCCTTGGAAACCCAATGGGGGTCACTATGTGTTGGAATCAACTCAATAGCAGTAGGTTTGCTTTTGGGGGGGGGGGGTTGTGGGGAGAAGGGACTGGGCGTTATGGCTGAAGGGGTACTGTGTGTGTAGGGCTGATGTAAAACTTTTGGGAATGGATGGAGTAATGGTAGCACAACACAGTGAATGTACTTAATGTCACTTAATCATACACTAAAAAATGGTTAAGATGATGCACTTTCAGTTGTATTTCACCACAATAAAATTAGGGGGAGAAATACTATTGGGCAGGTCAACGCAGGCCTAAAAATTAAGTCAGGGACAGACTGGGAAGGGCCAAGGCAGCACCATTTTTATTAAGCTCCCAGGGGATGCAAATGCACAGACAGGATCGAGAACCATGGAGCTGATGAGAAGAACATGCCCGTGTGATGAGGGTCCAGGCATTTAAGTGCACAGTGTGACTGCCCCAGCATTTGCTTCCATGTGGCATTCTGGCCATTTGGTACTAGTGCCTTTTGGTCACTCTTCAAGTAAGAACCCAATTTTGATGTCAATCATGATGGACAATGAATTTCAAGACAATCTATAGGTGTCAGACAATGATTAAGGACCATTCCCAACAATTTTAATAAGTCATTTAGAATATACCATATTTCCATAAATTTCTAATAAAAGAAATATACTAAAGGCAGGTATGGCTCAACCTAAAATATTTATATTCTACTTATTTTTCATGTAGATGTGTGCCAAGTCAATCAATCCCAGTGCAATGGTAAGCGATCAACATGTATTTCTACAAGTGAACAGTTGCCCCCTCATAGATATTCTCAAATATGATCACAACTTATTTTCTTTTTCTAGGATTTTCATTAGCCTTCCTTCTGACTTTCAAAGCAACAGCAAATTATTACCGACATCTGCATTATTCTAGAATTGACTATAATTTAAATCGTAGCCTGAGAGATTCAATCCAAGGCTGGCTTCAGAGCCCCAAGACTGTCACCAAGTACAACCCTGTCCTTTTCAAGCAGCGGCTCCCACAGCTGACAACCATCTTACGAGGCACCACTTCACGGAGAGGGTTATTTAAAGAGCTGATGCAATCATTACTTTAAAGCCATTAATTTAACTTCCCTCAAGGGAAGTTTGTTTAAAGGGGGAAAAAAAAAAAAGTCCTTAACTGGGTGGAACTCTAAAGCTGTGGGTGATGGGCAAAAAATTCCAGTAAAGAAACTAATTGTGAGTTTCCACTGACCCTGAAACAGGATAAGGTTACCTGTGAACAAAGGAGTCTTCCAAAAATTGTCCTTTGTTTTCAAAACTGCACTTCAACAAATATATTTTTCTTTTAGTATCTTCTGTGTATTTGTGTGTATGTGTGCATGAAAGAGACAAAGAAAAGACAGAAGAGAGAATATATCAAAAACAGGGAAATATATAAAAAGCCCCGTAACCCCATGAGAAAGGAGCCCAGGTGGCAGAGTGGCTAAGCCTTTGGTTGTTAAATGAAGGTCGGCGGTTGGAACCCATCAGTCACTCTACAGGAGAAAATGTGGCAGTCTGCTTCCATAAAGATGACAGCCTGGGGAAACCTACGGAGCAGTTCTACTCTGTCCTAGACGGTCACTATGAGTTGAAATGGCCTCAGCAGCAATGAGTTTAATCTCCACGAGAGATACCAGTGGACCAGTGGTTCTTGATCAGGGGCAATTTTGCCCTTAACCGACCCCTCCGCAGGGACATTTGGCAATGTCTAGAGACACTTTCAATCTTCACAAATTGGGATGAGGGAGTGCTACTGGCATCTAATGGGCAGAGGCCAGAGATGCTGCTCAAGTTCTCACAATCCACGGGACAGCCTCTCACGATAAGCAACTGTTCAGCAACATGTCAAGAGGTTGAAACAGCCTGCTGTGAGAATTATAAAGATACGCCACAACTCCTGTCCTCAAGGAAGGGACAATCTAGGAGAGAAAAATGATGCCATCGCCTCTGTCAACAGTAATTATGAGCACTCACTGTGCACTTACTACATTCCAGGCATCCTGCTTAACGTTTTACATTTACAGGTTATCTTACCAAATCTTCTCAATAACCCTATGAAGCAGGTATTATTAGCCCCACTGAACTGAGGTCAAGGAATAGCTTGTCCTATGGTTTCTACATTCTACATCATATTATAACCATTTATATGTGGGTGTAGGACAGTAGAGTTGAGGATTCAAGGTTGTGATGCTCTGCAATTTGACAGTCATGAGTTCAAATCTCAATTCTGCTATTTCTTGGCTGAATGGCCTTAGACAAACCCTGGAAAAATGCAACAAGAACTCAGAGGAACAAGGTCACAGAGGAAAGAAATAATGGTCACATGAGGAAAAGTATCCATGACTGAATGCTGGGAGGGTGACTGTAAACCTAAGCCCAGGACAGCCTGGGTTGCTAAGAACATCCATATACCAAGTCATCCCCAAAACGGCTCAACCCGTACATAAGAGCAACTCTCCCTCCAGTGCTTGGTGGCTCGGAGTGGGGTGTGTGTGTGTGTGTGTGTGTGTAATTAAATGGGCAACAGGGCAGATTTCAGAGGTCCAGCCTGGTCCATGCTCCAGGCTCAAGGAGATGCAGCACAAAGAGGATGCTAATAAAAGAACATGCAGTCTGCCCACACAATGCTTGCCTACTCCTCCCGGCCACGTCTCTGATCCACAGCCAGTTATCCCCATGGAGAGAAAAGGCACTTCTGAGCCGCGGGTGCATGCAGCCAGCCACCCACACACAGCAGTGCTGTGTCTTCAAGCACAAAGCCAAGTTTGGGTTTTCCTTTATTATTTTTTTTTTTTTCCTAGCTTCTATTTTCTAGAAAAATTTACTCTGAAATCAACATTTCTGCCTGATCTACACATCTGCCTTATAATTATAGATAGGGGCCCAAAGAACATTTATAGAGGTAATAGTGTACCGCAGAAAGGGAAGCTGGTGCCCGGTCATTACCACCACAACTGATAGGACGTGTTTTCTAAAACATATTTGATGTGACCTAAAAACTGCTTTGCATGTAGCCTCAACATTTAAGTAAAAGTGATAAAATGCACTTTTCCCAATGATGTAGCTATAAATAATCCATGACTCTTAAAAAAAAAAAAGTCCCTTAATGACCCTTAACAGAATACTTCATATCAAAAGAGAAGATGATTAGTACTTCCATCCTAAAATCAACTATATGTGTTGAGTACTGTCTGATCACTATGGTAATGATTAAGATCATTCTTAAGCATCACGTCCTCCATTTATTCCTTTAGCAAGAGGACCTCATGCCTAGAAAAGATGCTACCAAATCACATATCACTGAGAAACCCAAGAATGGATACTTGAGGCTAAAACCAGGGAATCAAAATTAGCTCAGCTGAAGGCCTTACCTTAATTGTGGCCAACGGCTCTAAAAATACATGCAACAGTAAGATGTTAAGACGGTGGAAAAAAAAAAAAACTCATCAGCATTCTGTTTCCAAAAATGTATTGGCTTTTAAGATTGAGCATTCTGAAATTTATGAACTAACTTTCTAAGCCTATTTTGAAATACACAGTGATGTCCATCATGAGCACTTGGATATATTGAAGACAATGCTCTCCTCAAGAGTTTCTGCATCCAGCTAGCCATGAGACACCCTTTTCGCACGCACACATTTACACTTCACACACACACACACACACACACACAGAGCCAGCAGTAGTCTCTAGTTGAATTACGACATTTACTTTGGGATGATTAACATATAGGTCAAGAATCATTTATAAAAAAATCACAATATTAATAAAAGTATAGCTACTCAGATGGGAGCTCTGGTAGCATAGTGCCTAAGGCACTTGACTGCTAACCAGAAGGCTGGGGGTTCAAATGCACCAGCCACTCTTCGGAAGGAAGGCTGGGCAATCCTACTTCCGTAGTGATACTGCCTCGGAAACCCAAGGAGGGGTCGCTATGAGTCGGGGCCAACTCGACGGCAAATAACAACAACAACAACATAGCTACTCATGTGATTTCTAATAATTCCCACCTCTAAGTCAGTGCCTAGCTCTGCAAATTAACTGTACTGAGATACCTTCACTTTTTGCCTGGATGGCTACAATCACCTCCTAACTCATCTCCCTGAGTTGCCCCTCCAATCCACCTTCCACACAGTGGTCAGAGGGGTCTTTTGTAAAATGAGAACCAGATCATCCACGACTCTGTTCTAAATGCAGCAATGGCATCCTGCTCATTGCAATTAGAGCAAAATCCAAACCTACAAGGCCCTGTTTACCTCAATGCAGACCACATTCCTTGTGTACCGTGGAACTCTGATGACCACAATGTTCCTTCCATTTACTGGACACCCACAGGCTGGTTCCAGGCCCAGGGCCTTTGCCCCATATCTCTCTGCCTAGAATACTCTTCCCACTTATTTCTGACTGGCTTCTTGTTAACATTACAGCAGAATTTAAGCTCTGTGAGAACAGGGATTTTTGTCTCTGTGTTCACTGCTAAATCCCCCATGCCTACAAAGCACTGGGCACATAGTAGGCTCTCAAATACTGAAATGAATGAACAGATGAATGAACAGAGAGACAGACAGTCTCTCCCTACCAGAATGTAAGCTCCATGAGGACAGGGGCTTTTGTCTGTCTTGTATTCACTGCTACATCCCAGTTTCTAGAACAGCATCTGGTACATCATAGCAGCTCATCACAGAATCCTAAGTAGTGTGATCAGAAAACCAATTCGCTCTGTACACTTTCACCCAAATTACAATTTAAAAATAAAATAAAATAAACAAAACAGCCATATACGAAACCAAAAGGTCAACAATTACTCTACTGAGAAGACAAGAGGGCAGGGAAACTAGAGCACGAGAAATGGAAAAACCAAAACAGAGTTAGAGAGAATGCTGATACTACTTTAACTAACGTCCCTGAACAACTTGTGTGGAAATTGTCAAATGGGAACCTAACTTGTAAACTTTCACCAAAAACATAATAAAATATTATTATTTTTAAAAAAGCAGTGTGATCTTAGGAAATGATTCAACTTCCCTGAACAAGTACTCTGTGCTCAGGTCAGAAATGTCTTCCGGGTACAAATCTAAAGCAGCATCTCCTATTCAGTCCCCATTACAGTTCTTCAGTTACTGTCATTGTAATTTTCTTATTTGTGAACTTACTGATCCTGGTCCCCAACCCCCACTCCTACCTACTCCCAGGCGTCACCTTCTTGAGGGCAGGGACTTGCTCTGTTTTGTTCATAGTTATATCCCAAGGCCTAGACCAACATGTTTGTGGAGTGAGTGCACACATGCCTGAATGAATAGGGTGTCAAGCACTACTGTGCCTCATGTAGCCTCAGCTTAAAGTTCACCATGCGACAAAGTAATCCAACATAAGAAGTGCCTTGAATCAATGCCGGCATGAGGTATCTTTCCAGCCTTCACGTGGGAGATGCCCAGGATTAGTTCTGGGGTATTACAATGACACACACAGCCTCTCATTCAACGGACACTCAAGCCTCGAGGGTAGGTGGGAGTGCATGGCACTGAACACAGGGCATGTCTTCCTTCTCCACTGAGCTTCAGATCACACTGGAGAAAAACAAGTTCAATCATGTTACCAGAAACATCGAGTGTATTTTATGGAAGAAGCAGATTTAACCGACACGTCATGGGCTCCGTTCAGAGTAAAAAATTGGAGGGAGATATTAAGACATCTGTCAGCCACCCCATGTGGAGCCTGGTTCTCTCAATGGGCAGAAGCCAGCAAAGTGTTTTTATAACGTGGAAGCAGGGAGGAAAGTGGAATTAAAAGCACCCCAATCTCACCTTCACCTTAAATCATGGTAATAAATGTGAAATGAACACTCATTCTGCTCCAGGTGCTAGAACAAAGTGCTCTGCTTGTTTTATGTCCCCACAACCAGCCCACCAGAAAGGACTATTACAATCCCATTTTATAGATGAGGAAGCTGAGGCTGAGAGAAGTTAAGGGCTTCATTCACACAATTAGTGAGGGAAAGTGCCCAGATTTAAATCCATCTTTGATGACAAGGGAGTTCTGGTGGCATAGTGCCTAAGGGATCTGACTGCTAACCAGAATGCTGGTGGTTCAAACCTACCAGCCACTCCTCAGAAGAAAGATTAGGCAATCTACTTTTGTAGAGATACTGCCTCAGAAACCCAAGGAGGGGTCGCTATGAGTCAAGTCGACTCGACAACAGTGAGTTTGGTTTTTTAGTTTTTTTTTTTTTTAATTACAAAGCCTGGATTTTTAATGTGTCTGCAATTTGTCCAGTGGAGCCAGGGTGGTGCAGTGGTTAAGAAGTCAGCTGCCAAGTGAAAGGTTATCAGTTTGATCCAATCAGTCACTCCATAGGAAAAAGATGTGGCACTCTTTGTCCATAAAGATTTACAGAAGAGGGAAACTCCATGGGTGCAGTTCTGCTCTATCTCATATGGGTTGGAATCACCTAACGGCAATAGTTGCATAATCTGTACCCAAAATAAAAAATGACTGTATCAGCTGTCAAGTTAAAAGCTGAAAAAGTTGGCCATCCTAAATCATGTTTAAACTGTGTGCCTTTCAGAATTAACTCAAGTCTCTTGATCTTCAGTTTATCTATAAAATAATGCCTCCATGGGAATGGATAAACAAACCACAGTACATACACACACTGAAATACTATGCAAACCTGAAGAATAATGTTGAATCTGCAAAACATCACACAGTGAGGAGGAACTTGGAAGACATTACGCTGAGTGAAATAAGTTAATCACAGAAGGACAAATGTTGTACTAGTCCAAAAAGTCAAGGAAAGATTTATATATGGAAGGAAACTTTCTTTGTTGGTTACTAGGGATGGGAGGGGAGGGAAAATTCCTAGAAAGGTTTAGGAAAATAAATAAATACACACACACACACACACACACACACAAGATTATTAGTGGTTATCAAGGGTAGGAGGGAAGAGGAAAGGGGACGCTTTTGTTTGCAGGGCACTGAGTTTATGCTAACAGTGATGGAATATTTTGTAAAAGGATAGCAACAATGGTGGCACAACATGAAAAATGTCATCAATGTCCCTGAGCTATAAATGTGGACGTTGTTATGTTGGCGAATGTCTTGTTGTGCATGTTTTTATTACAATAAACGTAAAAACAAACAAACAAACAAACTCTACAGAGTAGTTTTACTCTGAAATATAAAGTTGGCATGAGTCTTAATCAATTCAATGGTAACTAGTTGTTTTTTTTAAATTATTGTTGTGATTATTATTTTATAAAAAATAAAACAAAACAAAAATAATGCCTCCATGAACAAATGAACTGTCTCCTTTGCCATGAGACCAGAAGAACTGGGGATAGTGTCCAGCTACCATTACAGAACATTTTGATCAAAGATGCAAGAACCTTGATCAAAAGGGGGAAAACATAGAACAGAAATACAAATTTTCATAGACTCCAGACTTTCTGGAGCCATGGAGGGTAGATGAACCCCTGAAATTGTTGTCCTAAGAAAATCTTTAAACCTTAAACCAAAAATATCCCTGATGTCTTCTTAAAACCGTAGTTCACTGGAGGACACTATGCTGAATGAAATAAGTCAATCACAGAAGGACAAATATAATATTAATTTGTTGTTGTGGAGGGTCAAAGAAAGGTTTATATATGGAGGGAAGCTTTCTTTGTTGGTTGTCAGGGGTGGGAAGGGAGGGGAGGGAACACTGCAAAAAAAAAAATGCATGGACCCATGTCACTTTAGTTTTGTGTATTTCACTGTACATAAATTATATTTCAATAAAATGCATTTAAAAAAAAAAAAACATAGTTCAGCTTAACAAATGAAGAGTACCTGCTTTGAGTAGTGTGCTCTTTCAGTATCTATCTATATGAGATCAAACTGACAATAGCTCCAAAGACTAGATAGGTAGGAACCTTAAGGGTAGTGAGTCCGGAAGTTAATGGGAGAGGAACAACTCAGAAAAGGAGGGTGTGGATGGTGGCTGCCCAGTTTGAAGCCTCTCGTCAGTGCCACTGAACTGCCCATGAAGGAACTGCTGAACGGGCCTATGTTTTGCTGTGGATATTCTCAATAACAAAATACATAAAACAATTTTAAAAAGGGAGGTTGAAGATGAGGTCAAATTTTGAAATATCCATATATAAAAAGATTTTCTCAATGTCATTTATCTTGAAATACCCATTTTAATAGTGACATAAACATAGACAACAGACCTAGGAAAAAAAAAATAATAATAATAATGGTTTGTGGCTGGGATTAAGTGAGAACAGTTATCAAGCACTTAGTATAGTGCCTGGTACAAAGTGACTTCTCAGTATAGGCAGCCCTTTCACCTTTCTTATTAAATTACTCCAGAGGTCCTACATAATCTAGCAAAGTTATGACTTGTAGAGGTAAGGGTTAACACAGTGGTCCACAGTCTAAGTCTTAGCTGTGCTATTTACTACCAGCAAGACCTCAGGAAATAGCTTAACTTTGCTGAGCCTCAGTTTCCCTCATCTGTAAAATGGGGATATTAGCAATTATGGTGAGATTGTGAGGACTGAATGAGATAATGCACATAAAGTACTCAGCATAGTTCTAGGCACACAAGAAGTGCTCAAGAGATGACAGCTTTAATTAGCAGTTATATAAATAGAGCAGAAGAAAAAGTACATCATCCCTGAACATTTAGTCTATTTCCATTTGACCAATAGTCACTGAAGAACTGTCAGGGCAAGGTACTACTTCACACAAAAGGAGGTAAGCCTAGAGCAGCTTAGTCAGAATACAGGGGACAGGAAGGAAACACAACTGAGAAAGTAGGCTGAGGTCTTGGCATACAAGGCCTTAATTACCAAAATCAGGAGCAGCCATTAATTCTGTGCACCCTACAATGCCTCCAGAGGTCTGAACAGGCAAATGACATCATCCACCTTGTGCTCTGGAGAATTCTGCCCTCTGTGGAGCATGGATTGTAACAGCGAAAGTTGAAGGCAGAGCAATCAGTTAGGAAGCTACTGCAATAGCCCCAGCAAGAGTCAATGAGGGTATTTAGACTGTCTGGTATTTAGACTCAATGGTGAGGACAGAAAACTGGGCATGGATGGAAGCGTCACCCTAGAGCACAACTTGGGAGACTGAGCAACTGATGGGGTGGTGGGGGTGGTGGAAAAGAGTTTAAGATGATTCAGTCTCCCTGCAGAGAAGGGTAGGGAAAACAGTAGTTGCTTAAGTGAAATGAGGAAGTCAAAACCAGCCCTTAGGGGCTCAGCGAATGAGTGAGTGACTCTGTATTGGGGGGGAACAGAGACGACAGAGAGGCTGAGAAACGGGTAAAGTGTCCTGGCAATGATGAACACAGACCATTGGGAGGGAGGCCATGAGGAGGTGAGAGTTAGAGGCAAGGAACAGAGTGAAATTACCAAGAAGACGCTATAAAGAGAACGAGGGTGGTTTTTAGGGGATGAAGTGTACACTTTCAGGGCCTAAAACAAAACATGAGATCAGTGAAGGAGTGGAACTGGCAGCCTAAGAGGTAGGAGGAAAATCAAGTCCACAACGTGAAAGAGAAGTAGAATGCTACAAGAAAAAGTGTTGTGATTAATGGTATCAGATGGAAATCACTGTATTTGGTGGTTCAGTATAATTAGTAGCTGCTGAGACAGCAATTTCAGTAGAGTTGTGAGGGTGGTATAAGAAATAGTGAGTGCAAAGCTACTCTTTCAGGAAGTTTGAGAGAGAAGAAGGTGAGTTAAGTCAGGAGACAAAAGACAAGAAAAGCGGAGAGAACCAAGAGAAAGTCACTAAAGCAGAGTTGCCAAACTGGTACAGAGCCTAGACACAGCATCATTTAGTCAATAACTGTCTTCTAAGGGATCCGAGGCAACCATGCAAATTAGCATGTGTAGGCCAGCAGAAAACAAACTTGACAGATCTTTTGGAGCCTAAAATTCAGGACTGGGCTAGGATCGTTTGGATTAGATTTCCTAAAGGTATCTTTAAGACAAACAAGAGGGCGGTAGAATGGTCCTGCCAGGCCTGCGAAGCACGCACACCCAGGCTAAATACAGAACAGAATCAGGCAAGCAGGAGAACAAGATGTGCTTGACGAAGAGAAAGAAGAAATTGAATGAGCGAGAGGAGAAAATCCAACACACACAGGCGAGCACTGAACAGCTGATTCTATAACAGCAGGATAGAAACTCCACACAGTGCGGTTCAGGGCAGGGACCATGGGCAGGGGCTAGTTAAGGTTTTTTAACTTATTTGGGAAGTGCATGCGATGTTTGCCTTTGTGTACCAGAGAAGATTCTGTTATTGCTGTTGACTGCCACAGGGAAAATATCAAAACACAAGTCAGGCTCTACACAACAGGTACCTGGAGGTAGAATGCACAATGACAAAGAGCCTTTGGCTGGATGTGTAAAGGAAAACAATTTTTAAGGGAAGATACTTCAAACTGTAAGTATTTCAATACAGAGGAAGCAGGACTGATTCAGGGAGAGTTCAGGCCATCTTCCATTGGATGAAGGTGGTGCAAAATAGGTAACTGGGAAGTACAAAAAGCAAATCTGAGCAGAAACAGATCACAGACTCGTCAACAAGGCAATGAGAGTTGTAGCCCTGAAAACTGGTGATCTGCAACAATTGATCAAATGGTTATTGAGCATCTCTTTGCTATAGTGAATTGTGCTGCGCTGAACACGGGTGTGCATGTGTCTGTTCGCATCCTGCCTCTCACCTCTTTAGGATATACCCCTAGTAATGGAATTGCTGGGTCAAATGGTATTTCTATTTTCAGTTTTTTAAGCAAACGCCATACCATTTGCCACAATGGTTGTACCATCTTACAATCCCACCAGCAGTGCACAAGAGTTCCAATCTCTCTGTGACCTCACCAGCACATTGTTTTCTGTCCTGTTGAACCATGCTATTACTGCTGAGATGAGATGATATCTCATCTATGTTTTGATTTGCATCTCTCTAATGACTAAAGATGGTGAGCAATTCTTCATGTGTTTGTTGGCCACCAGCATATCATCTTTAATAAACTGTCTGTTCAAGTCTTTTGCTCATTTTTTAATTGGGTTCTTTGTCTTTTTGGTATTAAAAGACAAAGAAGGGTTTGTTTAAGGAAGGGAACTCACTTTGTAGGTTACCAGGGTGGGGAAGGAAGGGGAAGGATTAATTTCGGGCTAGTTGGGGGCCACTTGCTGATGTGGGTAAGGGGTGGGATGATAGAGAAAGAGTCTGTGACCACCATGATAACATTAGGAAAAGGGAGGACACTGAATTGTGCACGTAAGATATAAATGACAGAAGCTAATACCAGTATATCTACAACACTGCATTACCATTAACACCCAACACCAGGCTACAGATAAACACATAAGCATCTGAGATCAATGGAGGTCAGTGAACAGGATCATACTCCAGACCAAGGACAGATTCGCCTGAGGCTAATCTTACACAGATACCAGTGATACAAAATACCCACAATCCTTAGAGAAACAACAGAAGACATAGAGCAATCCCTCACAGAGAGCCAGACACTGTGGGAGAGAGATCCAACAGATCTACCGACTCAGGATCATAGTACTGGGGGACACCAGATTCAGTTGGCCCAATAAAATACATAAATATCTTGTTCCACAACCTGTATTGGTGAATAGTGACTGGGGTCTTAAAAGCTTTCAAGCAGCCATCTAAGATGAAGCTAATGGTCTCCTATCGACAGAAGTGAAGAAGAATGCAAAAAAAAAAAAACAAGAGCATTTGGAAGCAATCAATCCTAGGACATGATGGACCTTGAAACCAGAAGGACTAGATGGTGCCCGGCTACCAAGGCCAACCACTCGGGAAAGGATCAAAACTGGAGATCCTGAATAGAGTGGGAGGAAAAACGTGGAATAAAATCCAAAAACACAATAATGACCAGAATTACTGGTCGGATGGAATCTGGTGGGATCCCCAATACTATGGCCCTGGGATACACTTTGGGCCTGGAATAAAACTCACTCCCAGGGGTTGGCTCTGCCCAATAGTAAACAAGATATACACACAGACCACTCAACTCAGGGTGTTGTACCCACATACTCTATGGAGATGCATCCCTTGGAACAATCGACCACGGGGTACCAGAGGGGAACACTCACACGGAGGAAATGCAGGACACACAGGAGTGCATAACTATGAAGGACACAAGGGCACAGGGGTTACTGGGCAGGGAGGGGAGGAGAGTGGGTTAGGGTTGGGGATGGTAACTGGGAAGTGAAACCAAATGTATATGAAATGTTGAATGTAAAACAAACTCTGCTCTGTAAACTTGCACCTAAACTACAATTAAAAAAAAAAATTTTTTTAAATAAATTGTGGTGTTGGCAGAGAATACAAAAAAAAATTTTAAACAACAGTTCCTGAGCAGCTTAGAGGTGACTAACCTGCACATACGGTGGAGAGCAAGGCCAGTGCTGCTCCCTGTCCTCACCAGGCTTACACTCTAGTAAATAAGAACACCCAGGGAAAGAGGGTCTACACGTGTGCATATGTATGTGCGTGTACACACACAGACACAGACACACACAGACACCAGGTAAGGGTCTCTAAATGAGGAGAGAGAGAAATCAGAGACATCCAAGAGCCACACAGCCCTACTCAGTCAACTTCCAGAAACTTAAAAACCAAACCCAGCATTAAGAGCACCTATCAGCTCTCATCCCCACTCCCTGTCCCAACTGCATCACTTGTCCCCCCTCACAATGGGCCTCCACTCCTGACAAGCATGTGACCTTGGGGACTGCACCTACAATTCCTAAATTCTCACCTCTGTTGCACTGACACGTAACAGCAGCATAGCACTGGCACAGAGAAGAATCTATGGAACATACTGCCTGGGTTCAAATTTTGGCTTAGCTACTCATAGCTGCATGACCTTGAACAAGTTGCTTAATCTCTCTGTGCGGCAATTCATTCATACGTAAAACAAGAATGGTAATAGTCCCTTCCTCTTGGGCTGCTGTACATATTAAATGAGCTAAGGAAAGAGTCATCAGTCAAAAGAACAGAAAGAGCCCCCTTCCTGAAAACAGCCTACCCACACACTATCATTCTACTAATTCCAATCTCATCGGGATTCCACTGCTCCCCTAAGATTTCCAACTTCTCCAAAAGCATAATAAATTAATCTGCATAAAGTACTTAGAAGAGACTAGGAGAGTTCTTGCTCTGTAAGGGTGGATAAGCTGTTATCACTCGGCCTGCCTGAAATTCCTACCTTCCTCTCCACCAATCCAAATCCATCTGATTTTGAAAAGCTGAGCCAAATATTCTACCTTCCAAGAGTAAGCTTATAAATTCAGCTCTAACATAGCTTTACTGAGGGTCTCCCACGTTCTGTGCTCCAGGAAAACCAGGAAGAACAAGACCCAGCCCTGCCCTAGAGATCACAGTCGATTTGGGGAAACAGACAGACATACCAAGAAAGATCTTCAATGCAATTTGGCAAGAATTATGGACTGGTTTTCCCACTCAGTGCCCCTCATTGGATCTTGTTTTACTCTCCCGACTCTCCTAAAGCACTTATTCACTCTGTACCACGATGCTCTACAATAAAGGTCTTTACTTTGTGTTTTCTATATTGCTTCACATGTTCCTGCTTTGTCTTGTTCAACTGGATGGGGAGGTATCTGCTCTGGAAATGGATCTTCTAAATCTGCCTCCCACTCCATGCCTCCCCAACAACCACCTTTTACCAACAGGTAATTGCCTATTAACCCAAGAAGGTAATTGCATATTAACCCCTCAAGGTTGGTGAGAGCTTTTAAGCATTTCTGGCAGAAAATTCTCAGGGCCTGGGAAGCTGGCCTTCTGGTCTGGCAAGACTGTGGGCTACCTGGTTATTCCTTCCGTGTCCTCTTGGTATATACAGAAGACACTACATAGAGAGATGAGCACATTTGTAATAACCGTGAATGTTTATTGAGGCTTTTCTATGTGCCAGGCACTTGGCCAAGACCTTTTTGCATCTCATTCAATCCTCCCAACAAGCCTATGAGGCAGGTGACATTATTACCCACTTGACAGGTCAGGAAACTGACAAGGCCCAATAGAGCAAGGAAGAGGCACCAAAAAGTGGGTTCTCTGAAAATTCTGGAAGGCAATGGTGATAGCCATTTCTTTCTTCCAGTCTCTGAATGCATGGCTGGTTCCTAACTCCATTTTCAGATTCACCCAAAGCTAAGGAAAGAGTCATCAGTCCAAAGAACGAAAGAGCCCCCTTCTAAAAAACAGCCTACCCACACCATCACCCTACTAATTCTACTCTCATCAGGAATCCATTGCTCCCCTAAGATTTCCAACTTCTCCAAAAGCATAAGATTAGCACATGTAAAACTAACACAAAATATAAAACCATCTGGTATTTCCTTCTAGAGTTTATACCCAAGGCCTGCAGGAATATACTGTCTATTCAAGCGAGAGCCTAAATTAGGCAGTATCTCAGAGCTAGGAGAAAGGACTTAAAGAAATGGACCCCATGCTGACAGGGGAGAGAAAAGAGCTAGTATCTACTTTATTTTTAAAACTTTAACACACTGATTTCTCTTAATACCCTACTATCCTAATGTTCAGACGAATGGAAGCTTACAGGAACACCCAGGCACCCAGCGCTTGGGAACTTGGTTTAGGTTATTGCTGGCTTACAAGGGAAAAGGGCACCAGATACTCACTCCCCAGCAATGACTCTGCCCAAAGAAAACCAAACTCAGTTCTCAAGAAGCTCTTCAGCTCCCTCCATCTCAGGCTGCTAGGAACTCCCACTACTATTCATAAGTTGAAAAGCTGAGACCAAGATTCTTGCTAAACCTAAAATAAAGATGCACTCTCAGAGGCTGGTTTAAAAATAGTCTGGGGTCCTTAAAAAGGAACCTGAAGAAGGCATGAGTAGAAGTAACAATTAAAATTATTCTCACTGCTAGAGTTCCCGTGAAAATTCATAAATGATTCAGTTCAACATCAGAATATTTCACTCAATTCACTAGAAACTAATTTGGGGTCCATTCATCCCAGTACAGTAAAGTATCACCTGCCATCTCCCCTTTGGCGTGAAGAGTGAGTAATAGCACAGGTAATCAACACGGCTAAATGAAAACCTGTGGTGCAGAAAAAAGGAAGGGGAGAAGGAGAAACTCAGGAAGAAGTACAAGGTCACCAGTGGCAAAGATGGGCCCCACAGAAAACACTTCCCTCATACCTTTAAATGCATTTTGTAAGTTTAAGTCAACAGAACTTGCAGAAAGGGCTAAGTAATGTTGTCAGACCTCTTTTATGGGATTTCTAATTAGATTTTCTGCTTGCTCAAAGTGAAGAGGACTCAAAGCAGTTATTGATGAAGATCAAAGACTACAGTCTTCAGTATGGATTACAACTCAACATCAAGAAAACAAAAATCTTCACAACTGGACCAACAGGCAACATCATGATAAATACAGAAAAAACTGAAGTTGTCAATGATTTCATTTTACTTAGATCAACAACCAATGTGGAAGCAGCAGTCAAGAAATCAAATGACGTACTGCATTAGGCAAATCTGTTGTAAAACATCTCTTTAAAATGTTAAAAAGCAAAGCTGTCACTTTGAGGACCAAGGTGCACCTGACCCAAACCATGGTGTTTTCAACTGTCCCAGACGCATGCAAAAGCAGAACAATGAATGAGGAAGATCAAAGAACTGGTGTCTTTGAATTATGGTGTTGGCAAGAATATTGACTATACCGTGGACTGTCACGAGAACAAACAAATCTGTCTTGGAGGAAGCACAGACACAATGCTCCTTAGAAGGGAGGATGGTAAGACTTTCTGGTCATGTACTTTGGACGTGTTTTCAGGATGCACCAGGTCCCTGAGAAGGCTAGCATGTTTGGTCAAAAAGAGGATGACCCTCAAGGAGATGGGTTGAGACAGTGCCTACAGCAATGGGCTCAAGCCTAGCAGTGATGATGAGGGTGGCATTGGACCAGGCAGCAATCCGTTCTGTCGGACATAAGGTCGCCCTGATTTGGAATCAACTTGATGGCACCTAACGATGGGATTCTCATAATCCACCACCATAATCTGAGTTAAGGGTCACCCTCATCCTACAGGTGGAGTGAATTTCTAAAATGACCTTGTAGGTTTCATCCATATGGCTGGCCAAAGGCAGAGCAGCCAAGTCAACTGCAACATCACATTAAAAAACATAAAATGAGAGAAAATGCCAAAGTGTCATGGGAAAGACAATGAAGTTCCCCAAAAATAAAAATTCCAACTTCCAGATAAAAAACACACATTTTCATTTGCATGTACTTTTTAAAATGAGAATCTTATTAAGTATTCTGTTGTGGCCTGAACAGCAGTTCCTTTTATACTCTGAAGATGTATTTCAACTACCAAAGGTAAAACAGCATTTCCTCAAACACGGTAAGCAACATACACACAGTCTGGGGGCGAGGACCACAAGCAAATCGTGTCAGCAAATACTTACTGAGTGCCTGGGCCTTTAGACTAAGAGGCCCCTGTCAGAGAGCTCCCTTAACTGAGCTTTCTATAAGAAGCAGAGAGATGCAATTACAGTCTTTCTGAAAATAAGCAATTAATCACACACTACTTTGGGTTAACTGTAATGCCTAGAATCTCCCACATCATTCTTTCTGCTTTTGCCCCTGAAATCAAACTCCCTAGGGTCCTCCTTGGTTTCTCAGATCACTGATCAGCACTCTGAGCAAGCTTTCATTCTGACCTAGCCAGACCACTACCAGAACTCTCTACAGTCCAATGTGTGACCTTCAGTGTGTTGTGTGTGTCAAGGTCACACTGCCCACTAATTATGCATCCTTTACCACCAGGCCTCCAGCCCTGCCCTTCCTTCGATGTCAATGCACAACCTCCCAGCTCTGATGGACCATTTCACCTCGATCCAATGGCACATTCAACAGCTAGCTAGATTCCTGCCTCTCCGGTCTTCATACAGATAGCTTTGGGGTTGTAAACAAAATCAGCAAGAAAGGCACAGCCAATGCTATCAAATTCCACCCCGAATTTTAAACCCAGCCCCTGGGGAGGGAGCAAAGAAGGACCACCTCAACATCTCTCAACATAAAAAACCTCTTCCAGATTCAATCACAGTCTAAAACCCTAGTTCATGTCTAATCCAATTGCCACAAAAGCCTGAAATCTTTTCAGGAACATTACTGTCAAGATAGCACCCATGGGGAGCCACCATCCAGGAACCAACACCACATCTTTTAGAATCAATATCTAAGCTACAAGCACAACCAACAGAGAATGGATGCGGTCAAGGAGAAAATCAAATTCTGCTTGTCTCCTAAGTGGGCAGCAACTAACTACCCAACATTACCCAAGAGCCTCAATGTGAGGAAGGCAGGGTGGCTGGGGCGTACCACAGCCAGTCCAAGACCTTCCTGGGGAAACTGCTCCTCTGGAAATAGAATGTCATCATAGCGGGAGCGACCAAAGCAAGACTCTGAGGCCACCACATCCTCTGAGGCTGCTGCATTTCGGAGAAATTCCTGGAGGTGGAAATCCAGGACCCTCCAATGCCATGCCCCACGCTAATGCACTTTTCAACAGTTTTTTTTTCAAGAATGGAGAAGGACCTATTGGGTCAAAAGGTTTATGGTGCTATTTATACTTGTATATTCTCGTCTCCTGTTTTTTCCCCCTCCTGTGAAGCCCAATTTCTGTGAATCAGTGACTGCTACATCACACTTCCTCCTGGTGGCTCATGGCAACAGGGCTTTCTCTGACCACCAGCACTCTGCCAGCTCAGAAAAGCTCAGCCACCAGCTTTGAGAAGAGCTGAGCATCAGCTCTCCGTCAGAGCTCCCGCACAGCTACTTGCAGCTCCAGTAAGCCCAACGGGAAACCTTTCGCTTAAGGAGACATGGTTTCTCGGATTCCAGAGATAGAGCAAAGAGAGCAACCCCCACCCACTCACCCACCCAAGAGACAGGTACATAGATGGATGGACAGACGGACAGCTCATCTGAAATCCTACACATTCCCCTTTCACTAAGCATCCGCACTGCCAGAAATCTCTCACTTTTCCTCTCCCCAAAAGAAGACCAAAGACTGAAAAACTAACCCAAAGTACCCAGCTGATTGTTACGATGCTACTGACAGGGACAGGGACCTTAAACACAGCAAAATGAGAATACTACAGTCTAATCCAGCAGAGCCCAAACAGGTACCAATGCTTCCCAAATGCAGGCTTGATGAGCAGCCTCCCCCCGCTGCCCA
>NW_006921635.1:13939758-13943950 GCF_000298275.1 Orycteropus afer afer
GGGGGCACTGCAGCGCCTGCTCTCAATCTCCTCACGGCTCCCGACAGCAACAAGAGCTTAACCCCTTCTCTGCCAACATGGCCACCAACCCACAGGCAGGCTGCCTTCCCTACTGGGGTAAACTGAAGGATAAACTCAAACAGGTCACTTGATTGAATGCAAGCACCTGGCAACACATCTGAGCAAGCCACTGGCTCCTGACATGTTCACAGGCTTCCACGAACATCAGCTGGCTGGTGTCAGCATGCCAGATGACCTAAACCTATTTCTTTCCTCCTCCAGACAGGTCTAAATGATTAATATTTAGTGCTAAACCACTGAAATGCGACGGAACTTGGATGTTTCATGGATTCACTGGAACGAGGGGGAAGGAACAGGAAAGAGGATTGGTAAGGATCTCCAACTCCTGTTGGGCAAGCACTGCGGTCCAGCTCATTCATGTCACCATGAGTAGACGAGGAGATCTTATCAATCACTTTTTTTAGTTCATTATTCCTCCTTCCCCAGCTCACCAGGCCCACCGAATCCACTGCAGCTTAATTAGCATAATGAAACACCAGCCACATAAACTTCTTCCTGGTGATTTGCAGACCCCCTGCATGCTGACAGGGACTGTACGGGTGGACATCTGCGGCACAGTTCCTACCTCCTTACACAGCATGCTTCCCGGCTGGGGGCATCTTACATCTTCTCTGCTTCCTGTCGACCTACTAAGCTCTCTCAGTCAGGGAGGTGGATGCTTGTCCATCGGTCACCAGGAGGCTGCCCACTGCGGTGGGCTCCCAGGGCTACAGCCAACCAGAGGCGTTACCATGGCTGCAAGCTGAAGCATCCGTGGCGGGCCAGCTGGGCACAGTGTCCAACCGGACGCAGCGGCATCACATCCCCTGCAGTGCAGGCTTCGTGCTCCCTGCACGCTGTGCGTGCTCTGGCTGTAACCCCACCTGGCTGCCCGCGAGGCAGGGGCCAATGCCGATCTGAGTGACAGAGCAGCATGAGTCACTGCTGGGGCTCGGCTCAGGCTGGCAAGAGCTCCCCCTAGGACGGTTGTCACAGCCCTTCATAGCCCAGACTCCTTTTTTAACTCCTCCTGTTCTGGACAAAGCTGAGTGCCAGATATGAGCAAAAGTCTGTTTTCTGCTTGCAGACGCCAAAAATTTGGCTGTTTTCAAAGTTCCCAAATGACAACACCATCTGAGCAGCAGCAGCGAGTAACAAGTGGGGAAGAGATAAAGAAAGGTGCGGCAGTGGTTCCAGAGGTCAGCTGCTCCCAGGAAGCGCAGAAGAACGTTTTCAGAGCTGCTACCGTATTGGGTTGAGGTGGTAGAGTCAGAAGATAGAGCATGGAGAATGTGTGCTAGGAGAAAATTATTTAACGCCTCCAAACTCTCTCATGAGAATTTAAATCTCCCCTGCTAGTATCAGAATCTACTTGCTCAATACTTTAAAAATCAGTGGTGGAAAAAAATTAGACTGAATGCTTTAGCCCATATCCCGTGTGTACTTCCACCAACACAGGCTCAGATCCAACTTGATTCCAGCTGTCCAATGCACTTTCATAAACTTAAAATACAAAAAATAAAGGAAATTACGTTTCGTAAGTATCAAAAAAAAAAAGAGAAATTTTCCATCCCAAAATAAGGAATCTCAGATGGAGACTGAGGAGGGTGATGGAGGGGGATCTGTAGATGATATTAATACAGACACATAGTGGTTAACAGCTCAAGCTCCAGACTCCAACTGTTGTTGTTGTTGTTAGCTGCCGTCAAGTTGGCTCTGACTCATAGCGACCCCATGTACAGAATGAAACATTGCCTGGTCCTGTGCCAGCCTCAAAATGCTTGCTACACCTGAGCCCAGTTGCATCCACTGTGTCAACCCATCTCGCTCAGGGCCTTCCCTTTACCTAGCATGATATCCTTCTCTAAGGAACGGTCCCTTCTGACAACATGACCAAAGTAGGTGAGACGAAGTCTGAGCATTCTGGCTTCCAAGGAGCATTCTGGCTATACCTCTTCAGGACAGAGTTGTCAGTTCTTCTGCCAGTCCATGGTACTTTCAGTATTCTTCACCAACACTACAACTCAAAAGCATCAGTTCTTCTTTGGGTCTCAACTATATGGGTTAAAATCCCAGTCTCATTACTGACTAGCTCTGTGACCTTGGGAGAGTCACTTAACCTCTCTAAGTCTCAGTTTCAACATGAGGGTAATGATAATAACTACTTCAAAGGGCTATTTAAATAAAACAATCTGTATAAAGTGCTGGGCACAGTTAGAAGCACACAGTAAGCTCTCTATAAAGGACACATGTGTGTGACAGCTCTTGCAGTTACTGAAAGCCAGTAAGATACAAAGAGCTTTAGAGCAGAATCTGTATTGAATATTCTTCCATGTATAAGGTACAGACACACCCATGAGAATGTTTGTGTTACTCACATCATTTAATTCCTAGCACAACTTTAATTCCCTTTCTACTATATACTAATTTTTCTTTAGGAGACTAAAATAGAATCCCATTTCTGAGTAAGGAGTATGATTAATATAGGGGTAGAAGCCACCCTCAGTGAAATAATTACGATTTAGAAATTCCGTACTATAAGACTACTCTATAAAACTCCATCATATTCAAAGCTAGCCTAATGTAGCCAAGATAGAAAAAAAAGAGGCAGACAATCTTCAGAATAAAAGGAAGAAAAAATCCAAACGAAACACAGGTGAGATACACACAAGACAGATTAAAAGTGAGGGAGGTAAACCTCTAGACGTGTTGTCAGTTACGTACAATAGAAATTCTGAAGGAAAGTGCTTCTAAGAGCCACATTGGATTAGGGAAAAGAGTCACAGCCTTGGGTCAAAAGGAAGTAAGAAAGTGGAAACACTCTCCCCTCTAGGAAGTGACAAGGACACTCACCACTGTCCAGAATCCTTTAAACCAAACCAAACCAAACCTATTGCTGTGGAGTGGATTCAGATTCACAGCACCTCTATAGGAGAGAGTACAACAGTCCCACAGGGTATCCAAGGTTGTAATCCTTCTGGAAGGAGACTGTCCCATATTTCTCCCAAGGCTGGTAGATTCAAACCATCAACCTTCCAGTTAGCAGCTAATTACTTGACCACCACACTCACAGAGAAGAAAAGAGGACACCAGTGAGAAACTGCAACCTCAAGTACAGGGTCTACATTTACAGTGTTCTGCATGATGTGGGAACTACAGGCCAAGAAAATGCCATATGTACTGGTCCAGGATCACTGAATGCTCAGGTCACTGACAGACACTAGTGGAAAACCACTTGTAGAAGCCTCTTCACAACCCAAAGGACAAAGGACACTTTCTCTCTAACACACAGACACAAAATACCCTCTACCAAAAACAAGTTCACAATACAAAAGTTTTTAAACTAAAACTACACAAAACAAAGAAAAATACAAGAGGAAACACAATCCTTGAAGCCAAGAGGAAACACAATCCTTGAAGGACAGTCAGCAGATTTAAAAAAGACAAAGCAGCTAAAAGAAAACTACAGACAGTTGAAAACTACAGAGAGAACCATCTAAAAGGGCCCATAAAGTAAGTTTTAATTTATTATCAAGGTGGATGAGAAGAAATTCCAATAGAAGAACAAGACACTCTGAAAAAGGCCCAAGCACATTTGAATAGGAACTACTCAAAACTTTTTGAAATAAAAAATATATATATTGGTTTTGAATTTAAATTTTAAAACCCACTGGATGGGTTAAATAGCAGATTACATACAGATGAACAGAATACTACCAGACGAGCAGTTCAGTCTGAGGATTATGTGACCCATGCAACTCAAAATGTGGTCTCTGGATTCACAGCATCAGCAATACCTAGGAGCTAGTTAGAAACACAGACTCTCAGGCCCTACTCAAGGCCACTGATTCAGAACTTGCCATCTAATAAGATCATCAGGTAATTCACACACACACTACAGTGTGAGAAATGCTCATACAGAATGCAAAGCACAGAGGCAAAGAGATGAAAAACATGAAAAGTCAAGAGACAAAGAGAACGTGAAGGTCCAGTACATATTTAATAGGGGATCTAGAAAATCAGAACAGAGAATTAGCTCAGAATCTGAATGCCACATTTTAAGAGGACTGTGTCAAGTCTACAGAGTACCGAGTATGTGACCACATCTATTTTGGGGATCTAATTCCCCTGT
>NW_006921635.1:13946024-13949535 GCF_000298275.1 Orycteropus afer afer
CCACAATTCATCTGGCTTTCGGTCATTGGTGTTCAATGGATCAAATCTATTCTTTAGATGTTCTCTAAATTCAGGAGGGATATATTCATGAAATATAATTACTATTTTTTCTTTAAAAAAGGTCAATAAAATCATATTGGATTTGAGTCTATATTAATAGAGGTACACATGGCACCCCAGGACCCAGTATACTGTCACACATAGAGTTGCTATTGATGATAAATGCCATGAAGTTGGTCACATAGCAACCACCCACACGACAGCACAAGTCTATGACTGGTCCTGTGTCATGTTCACATCCTTGCTTTACTTGAGCCCATCGTTCCAGCTACTGGGTCGATCCAATTTGTTGAAAGTCTTACTCAATTTTGCTAACCTTCTACCTTACCAAGCATCATGTCCTTCTCCAAGGACTGGTTCCTCCTAAGAACATGTCTAAAGTACATGACACAAACTCTCGTCATCTTTACTTCTAAGTAGCATTCTGGGTGTACTTCTTCTAACACAGATTTGTTTGTTTTTCTAGCAGTCTATGATATATTAATATTCTTCACCAATGCCATAATTTCAAAGGCATCAATTCTCCTTCAGCATTCCTTATTCAATATGAAGCATTCACATCCATATGAGGCAACTGAAAATACCAAGGCTTGGGTCAGGTGCACCAAAATAATAGGTTGGTGTTTGCTTGGTTTTGTTTTTTTAAAAAACTGTTTAAGGAGATCTTTGGCAGCACATTTGCCCAATGTAATATGTCATTTAATTTCTTGACTGCTACTTCCATGGGCCTTATGGATCCAAGTAAAATGAAATCCCTGACTCCAGTCTTTTCTCCATTTACCATGATGTTGCTTACTGGTCTAGTTTTGGGGATTTCTGTTTTCTTTGTATTGAGATGTTATACATACTGAAGGCTGCAGTCTTTCATCTTCATATTTGTTGTGATTAGGCTCTGATTTATAGTGACCCTATGTACAACAAAATCAAACACTGCCTGGTCTGTGTCATCCTCACAATCCTTGCTATACCTAAGTCCATCATTGCAGCCATTCATTGTGTCAATCCATCTTATTGAGGGTCTTACCCTTTCTCACTAACCCTCCACTTTACCAATCATGATATCCTTCTCCAGGGAATGGTCCCTTCTGAAAACTTGACCAAAGTAGGCAAGACAAAGTCTGCACATTCTCGCTTCCAAGGAGCATTCCGGCTGCACTTCTTCCAGGACAGATCTGTTCATTCTTCTGGCAGTCCATGGTATTTTCAGCATTCTTTGCCAATACCACCACTCAAAAGCATCAACTCTTGAAAAGGAAAGAGACCTTGGACAAGCAAGCACTATTAAAGAAGAAGAACAAAGCAGGAGGTCTCATACTCCCGGATCTCAAAACCTACTATACAGTCACAGTAGTCAAAACTGCCTGGTATTGGTACAACAAAAGACACACAGACCAATGGAATAGAATTGAGGACCCAGAAATAGATCCATTGACCTATGGTCAGCTGATCTTTGAAAAAGGGCTGAAATCCATTAAATAGGGAAGAGATTGTCTATTTAACAAATGGTGCTAACAAAACTAGATATCCACGTGCAGAAAAATGAAACAAGATCCATACCTCACACCATACACAAAAACTAACTCCAGATGGATCAAAGACTTAAGTGTGAAACCTCAAACTATAAAGTTCCTCAAGGAAAAACTAGAGGCAAATTTAGGGGTCCTAATATATGGCACAAATAGACTATCAAGGATAACCCAAAATGCACAAATAGCAGAACAGAAACTAGATGAATGGGACCTTCTAAAAATTAAATTTTGATGTACTTCCAAAGACTTCTCCAAGAGAGTAAAAACGACATATCTGACAAGAGACTTATCTCTAAAATTTATGGAAAACTCTAGCACCTCAACAACAAATGATCCAATTAAAAAATGGGCAGAAGACATGAATAGATATTTCACCAAAGAGGATATTCAATAAACACATGAAGAAATGTTCACAATCATTACCCATTAGAGAGTTGCAAGTCAAAACAGCAATGAGATACCATCTTGCCCCAGCACTAGTAGCAAAGTTCAACAAGACAGAAAACAACAAATGCAGGTGAAGATATGGAGAGATTGAGACTCTCACACACTGTTGGTGGGACTGTAAAATGATAAACCACTGTGGAAAGCAGTATGGCAATTCCTTAAAAAGGGGGAATTTGAAATATCATTTGACCCAGCAATTCCATTACTAGGTATATATCCTAAAGAAGTAAGAGCCAGGACAAGAACAGACATATGCACACCCATGTTCATCGCAGCACTATTTACAATAGCCAAAAGATAGAAACAACCTACATGCCCATCAAAAGAAGAATGTATAACCAAACTATGGTACATAAACACAAAGGAATAATATGAAACCCTAAAGAAAAACACAAAATCAGCAAAACACCACATAACGTGAATGAACTTGGAGGATATTATATAGTGTAGTGTCTAAGGCACTTGACTACTAACCAGAAGGCTGGTGGTTCACACCCACCCGTCACTCCTCGGAAGAAAGGTTGGGTAATCTACTTCTGTAGTGATGCTGCCTCAGAAACCCAAGGAGGGGTCGCTATGAGTCGGGGCCGACTTGACAGCACATAACAACAACATGCTGAGTGAAATAAGTCAATCAAAGAAGGACAAATATTATATTAATCCATTATTGCAAAAAGTCAAGGAAAGGTTTATTCATAGAAGGAAATTTTCTTTGTTGGTTACCAGGGGTGGGGGGGAGGGAGGAAGAGGGAACAACGCTAGACAGGTAGAGACAAGTATTGACTTGGGTGAAGAAAAGGGCAATGTACCAAATGTGAGTGATCAACACGATGGCACTGAGGATGAGGAAGACAAAGAGGTGCATAGGAGATACAGACAACAAAGATGAACCCTTTTGCACATACAATACTGTGTTGTCAGTGATGACAAACATTGATCTACAGGTAGACAGAGAGATGGACAGGCTGAACAATTAGGTACGTCTATGCAGGGCGGCGTGTGCCCATGACCATGTATAGGGTTGGCAGACAACATTTCTACAAGTGTATTTGTATGTTCTGTAAGATTCCCAGGTATATAGTAGAGCTGACAAGGGACAAGGATGTAGTCACTTCACGGCCACAGCCAGCTACCCACAGAGAGCGAGTAGTTGGACCTGTGGGCTCGGTACCATGGTCCCAGTGGACATCAAGCTCAACTGGCACAACACATTAAACAAAAACATTGTTCCACATCCTACTTTAGCAAACAGCAACTGGGATCATAAAAACTTGCGAGCAATCATCTAGATGCAACGATGGGTCTCTCCTTGTCCAGAGCAAAGAAGAATGAAGAAAACCAAAGATGCACAGAAACAATTAGTCCAAGGGACTGGTACACCATGTGATCCTCCTATACAACTACAAAACCAGAAGATGATGGTGCCCAGCTAACACTGTCAACCACCCAGAGGGGGATCTACGTAGGAGATCCTG
>NW_006921635.1:13950800-13952120 GCF_000298275.1 Orycteropus afer afer
ATCAGACAGTGTTTCACTGTTATTCATTAGTTTTTCACTGGCTGATTCTTTGAGAAGTGGATGGGCCCTTCCTTCTTCTGAGTCTGACTTAGTCTGGAAGCTCTGCTGAAACCTGTCCATCAAGGGTGACCCTGCTGGTGTTTGAAATAATGATGTCACAGCCTCCAGCCTAATCCTGATGCCACGTTCTTATTCAGACAGTCCAGCTTCTGGGATTATTTGCTTAGCATACAGATTTAAAAAGTATGGTGAAAGGATACAACCCTGACACCCACATTTTCTGATTTTAAACGATGTAGTATCCCCTTGTTCTGTTCAAACAACTGCCTCTTGGTCTGTGTACAGATTCTGCATGAGCACAATTAAGTGTTCTGGAATTCCCATTCGTAATGTTATCCATAGTTTGTTATGATCCACACAATAGAATGCCTTTGTATACTCCATAAAACACAGGGAAACATATTTCTGGTATTCTCAGCTTTCAGCCAAGATCCATCTGACATCAGTAATGAAATCTCTCATTCCACATCCTCTTCTGAAACCTGGTTGAATTTCTGGCAGTTTCATATTGATGTACTACTGCAACCTTTTTTTATTTTATTTATTTTTTATGTTTACTGTGATTTGGGTGAAAGCTTACAGAGCAAAATCATTTTTTCGCACAGCAATTCATACACATATTGTCTCATGACATTGACTACAATTCCCCACAATGTAACAGCTCTCTTCCCACCTCCTCCCCATAGTTACCTGTTCCTTGTGTCCTTCTGTCCTATGCATTCTTGTCCCCTGAGCTGTCTCCCTACACAAACACTGCCCCTCTGTTCTCTCATGATTTATCATTCTAAGGAGTTTATCTACCTGATGTAAATATTCACCCTATATGCCTGTCTATTGTTTGTCTGGAAGCCAAGGGAGTGAGTTCAATTCCAGACCTCAAGGGTAACTAGGGGCCATAGTCTTGGGGGGGGGGAGGTTGTCACCAGTCTGTATCAAACCAGCAAACATGGTCTTTTTTATGATTTTGAATTTTGTTCCATAATGTACTCCCACTCTATCCAGGATCTCCTGGACTGATCCCTTTCCGAGTGGATCACAGTGGAAGCCAGGTCCCATTTAGTTCTTCTGGTCTCATAGTCATATAGGCTGAGGAACTGCAAAAATGGCAAGGAGGCCCCATGTTCTGACCTCCTAGAACCCCACAAGAGGAAGGCAGAATCACCATCAATAGGGCAAGGCCTATTACTGCAAGGCCAGACATGCTGCCTCCCTCCAGCCCTTTCACCAACCGTTCCTCCCAAAGCACCCACCACCTCTCTC
>NW_006921635.1:13952645-13971184 GCF_000298275.1 Orycteropus afer afer
ACTGCAGGAACACATGGTATACCAGTCCCTTGGACTAATTGTTTCCATGTGTGTTTGGTTTTCTTCATTCTTCTTTGCTCTCAACGAGGAGAGACCCATTGTTGCATCAAGATGGCCCCTTGCAAGCTTTTAAGACGCCAGCCACTGTTCACCAAAGTAGGATGTAGAACAATGTTTTTGTGTAGTGTGTTATGCTGCAATCATTTCTGAATTACATTCAACAAGATTTTACTTGCATGTGATATTAATGATGATATTGGATAATTTCTGCATCCTGTTAGATCACCTTACTTTGGAATGGGCACAAATATAGCATACAGTAGATTCACAAAAACTTTTTGCTAAACAAATATATGATTAAATACTTAGAAAATGGCTGTTACAAAAGAGCTACTCGTATAATAGAGACTGGAAAGAAGGAAGGTACTTGATGTTTGGATTCAATGAAAAGACTTTGAAAGTCAAGATTTTTTTTGTCTGAAATGTGTATTGATGAATGCCTATATTATTACTATTTTCTGATATACAGAATTATGAAATCATCACCTTACCCCTCACAACCACCACATTCATTAAAGACAAATAAGAAATTATAAATTAAGGTTTATTGTTCATTGGTGAAAACCACTAAGAAAAAGAGAAAAAAAAATCCTTTTCTTATACACATTTTTTAAGTAAGACAATCGTGTTGAGGTAATACAAGGGGCACATTCTCCTTGGTGGCAGGGGCTGCACAAGTAACTTCTGGAGAGTTTTGCCACCCAGTTGTAAGATAGATGGCAGAGCAGGGCCTTCAGAAACAAAGAGCTGCTTTAGGAGCTGCAGTTCATTTCTATAAATTCTCTTTTTTATTTTCTCTGACACTAATTAAAAGCTTTTGGGAAATGAAATTTATCACCTTGGAAAATATTTAAAAAAAAAAAAAAAAAGAACCACCACCAAATGGGTTCCTGCTTTTGGACCCACTTCTTCATAACATCTTCTGTTAAGCTCCATTTACCTTATTCCCACTTTAAATTTTTTAATTCTTCCCACTTTAAATTAGTATTTTTTTAATTAGTATTAACATAAAAGACTTTCTAATTTGGGGTTGTTTTCAATGACTGCTTTACCCAGCTGAACTCAAGCTCTATGAGGAGAGGGACCTTCTTGTGTTCATCACTATAGATCTAATCCATAGAACAATACCTGGCTGTCCTTATTATTTGCTTAATATCTATCTTATTAAAGAAATGAATGAATAACAAGAACCTTAAGTGTGGGGTAATTTCTTAGACTTAAATGGGCTACTCCAAGAAACATGCCACTTTAGGAAACCCAAGAATTGATATGCTTCAGAGTCCCTAAATCTGTTATGAAGAATTTGTATGTTTAAAAAAACCTGAGCCTAGACATAGCTTATGATCCTCACTATGGTTCACAGACACTGGTGCTCAGCTGTGTTTAGCCAAAGGAGATGAAACACAGCCAGCACCATGTCATAAAAGACAAAGGCACATAAATAAATACTGTGTGATGATTTAATCAATCAGGACTGTGCCTGGAACACAGCAGGCATTAAATACATGTTAAATCAAAACACTTTCAACTTCATTCTATCTACCATGTTGGGCCACACCATCAAAAGGTACTTTCTTGACTAATTAGATGCCATGTACAAACCAACAGGCAAGTTACCAAAAACTTGGATATCTTCCAGCTGCTTGAAACCTGAAGCACCAATGTAGTTGTACTGATTTATGTTATGAACACAGAAACGTAAAATAAGTGAAGAGGAAGATACTAATGTCATTTAGAGGTCAAGATGTGCATGTAAAAAGCAGAATACATAACTGCAGTGACGGCAAGTTTTGCCAATGGGGACACAGTGAGTTTTTGTGTATTTCTGCAGGAAAAGTGTCCACAGAGGTGATGTGATATCAAGAGTGGGTTAAAAGGTAACTTCATGGGCTGGAGTGGAGAAGAGTGTTACTTCAGAAAAGCCACAGAAGCTGGAGCAGTGGCCCAAGAGAGCTGTGGGTAATGAAGCCGGGAAGTAAGTGAATGTGAAATCTTGGCCAGACCTTGAAGGAGGATCTTGCATTGGATTGACAGAACATATTACCAGAGAGAATTTCAGAGAGCTGGGTTGGTATCAGTACTGGAGACTTAAACAATTATTTCAGTAGGATGGTCAGAAGAGACCATCACTACTGTGCTAGAAACAAATCTACAATAGTCAACATGACAAATTTTTATACTAAGGCAGTGATAGGTGGGGAAGTAAGCAGAGCGGTTAGGAACAACAAAGGGAGACAAACTTGTCTGTCAGTTTGTCATCCTGTGGTGGCCTACACGTTGCTGTGAGGCTGAAGGCTATGCCACCGGTGTTGCAAAATGCCAGCAGGGTCACCCATGGTGGACAGGTTTCAGTGGAGCTTCCAGACTAAGACAGACTCAGAAGAAGGAAGAAACCCTCCACTTCTCAAAGAATCAGCCAGTGAGAAACTTACGTACAGCAGAGAAACACTGTCTGATATATTACTGAAAAGCTTAATGAATAGCCCTGAAATACCGTCTGATACAGTGTCAGAAGATGAGCCCCTCAGGTTGGAATGCACTCAAAATTTGACTGGGCCAGAGCTGACTCTTTAGAGTAGAGACAATTTGGATGGAGCCTTTGGGACCTCCACTGGCTGATGTGGCACGACTCAAAATGAGTAGAAACAGCTGCAGGCATCCATTAATAATCAGAACATGGAATGTACGAAGTGTGAATCTAGGAAAATTGGACGTTGTCAAAAATAATATGGAACACATAGAGATCAATATCCTACTCATTAGTGAGCAGAAATGGACTGGTTTTGGCCATTTTGAATCAGACAACCATATGATCTGCTATGTCGGGAACAAATTGAAGAGGAACAGTATGGCGCTAATTGCCACAAAGACTGTTTCAAGATCTGTCCTGAAGTACAATGCTGTCAGTGATAGAATAATATCTATATGCCTACAAGGAAGACTAGTTAATACTACTATTATTCAAATCTTTGCACCAGCCATCAAGGCCAAAGATGAGGAAATTGAAGATTTCTACCAACTTCTGCAGTCTGAAATTGACCAAACATGCCATCAAAATGTGTTGATTATCACTGGTGACTGGAATGCAAAAGTCGGAAACAAAGAAGAGTCACCGGTAGTTGGAAAATTTATGTCCTTGGTGACAGAAATAATGCTGGAGAGTGCATAACAGAATCTTGCAAGACCAACAACTTACTCATTGCAAATACCTTTTTTCAACCACATAAACAACAGCTATACACGTGGACGTCACCAGATGGAACACACAGGAATCAGACTGACTACATCTGTGGCAAGAGGCAATGGAAAAGTTCAATATCTTTGGCCTAAATAAGGTTAGGAGCAAACTGTGGAACAGACCACCAACTTCTCACATGCAAGTTCAAGCTGAAGTTGAAGACAATTAAAACAAGTCCACAAGAGCCAAAATACAACCTTGATAACATCCCTCCTGAATTTAGAGACCATCTAAAGTACAGATTTGATGCACTGAACACGAAGTCTGGCCATTCTTGCTTGTAAGGAGCATTCCAGCTGCACTACTTCCAGAACAGAATTATGGGATGATAACAAGAACATTATCCATGAAGAAAGCAAGAGGTCATTAAAAAGACAAGAAAGGAAAAAAAGACCAAAATGGACATCAGAAGAGACTGAAACTTGCCCTTGAGTGAAGAGTAGCTAAAGCAAATGGAAGAAATGACAAGATAAAAGAGCTGAAGAGATTTCAAAGAGCAGCCTGAAAAGACAAAAACAATTACTATAATGAAATGTGCAAAGACCTGGAGTTAGAAAACAAAAAGGGAAGAACACACGCAGCATTTCTCAAGCTGAAAGAACTGAAGAAAAAATTCAAGCCTCAAATTGCAATATTGAAAGATTCCATGGGCAAAATATTGAATGATGCAGGAAACATTCAAAGAAAATGGAAGGAATACACAGAGTCACTGTACCAAAAAGAACTGGTCGACATTCACCTGTTCCAGGAGGTGGCATATGATCAAGAACCAATGGTACTGAAGGAGGAAGTTGAAGCTGCAATGAAGGAACTGGCGAAGAACAAAGCTCCAGGAATTGACGGAATACCCACTGAGATGTTTCAACAGACAGATGCCCCGCTGAAGGCCCTCACTTGGTTATGCCAAGAGATCTGGAAAACAGCTACCTGGCCAACTGACTGGAAGAGATCCATATTTGTAACCATTCCAAAGATAGGTGATCCCATAGAATGTGGAAATTATTGAACAATATCATTAATATCACACTCAAGTGAAATCTTACTGAAGCTAATTTAAAAATGACTTCAGACAAGCTAAACGATTATGTCTATGAAATGGGGAGTGTATCCAAGATCATATATATATATAGGGTGGGCAGACAATGGTCCTATAAGTTTATATGAATGATCAGAATTCCCAGGTATATAGTAGTGCTGACGAGGGGCAAGGTTGTGGTCACTGTTTGGTCACAGCCAGCTACCCAGAGGGACCGACTAGTTGAACCTGCGGGCTTGGGACCATAGTCGCAGGGGGCATCAAGCTCAACTGGCATAACATACTATATAAAACATTGTTCTACCTCCTACTTTGGCGAGTAGTGACTGGGATCTTAAAAGCTAGCAAGCTGCCATCTAGATGCAAAGATGGGTCTCTCCTCATCAAGAGCAAAGAAGAAAACCAAAATTAATGGAAACAATCAGTCCTAGTGACTGGTACACCATCCGATCTACAACCTATACAACTATGAGACCAGAAGATCTAGATGGTGCCCAGCTACCACTGTCATCCACTTGGAAGGGATGTAGGAGGTCCTAGATAGAGAGGGAGAACAATGTGGAACAAAATTCAAAATCATTTGGAGGGGAAAAAAAAAAAAAAAGAGAAGGTGAGGACCAGGTTTGCTGGTCCAATAGGGCCTGGTGGAACCACTGAGACTATGGCCCCGAGCTGCCCTTCAGGTCTGGAATTGAACCCACACCTGTGGTTGCCAGCCAAACAAGGTACAGGCATGTGAGTTAAACATTTACCTCAAGTAGACACACGCCCTAGAGAGAACAATCATGGGAGAAGGAAGGGCTGCTTATGCACAGGGAGACAGCTCAGGGCGCAGGAGAGTACGGAGGGATGGTCACTGGAAAGAGGTAACTATGGGGAGGAAGTGGGAGGGGAGCTGTTGCATTGTGATAAACTGTGGTCAATGACATGAGACAAAGTATATGTGAACTGCTGTATGGAAAGTGAATTTGCTCTGTAAATCTTCACCCAAATAAAAATAAATAAATAAATAAATAAATAAAAATAATAAAAAAAAAAAAATGACTTCAGTAGTACATTGACAGAGAGCTTTCAGATAAACAAGCTGGATTCAGAAGAGGATGTGGAATAAGGGATATCACTGCTGATGTCAGATGGATCTTAGCTGAAAGCAAAGAATGCCAGACAGATGTTTACATTTGTTTTATTGACTATGCAAAAGCATTTGATTGCATGGATCAGACAAATTGTGGACAACATTGAGAAGAATGGGAATTCCAGAACACTTGATTGTACTCATGAGAAACAGAACAAGGGGATATGGAATGGTTTAAAATCAGGAAGGGGGTGTGTCAGGATGGTATCCTTTTACCATATTTATTCAAGTTGTATGCTGAACAAATAATCCAAGAAGCTGGATTGTATGAAGAAGAATGTGGCATCAGGATTGAAGGAAGACTCATTAACAACCTGTGATACAAAGATGACATAACTTTGCTTGCTGAAAGTGAGGATGACTTGAAGCACTTACTGATGAAGATTAAAGACTCTACTCTGCGGTATGGATTACACTTCAGTATAAAGAAAACAAAAAGCCTCACAACTGCCCCAATAAACTGCTTCAGGATGAATGGAGAAAGACTGAAGTTGTCAAAGACTTCATATTACTTGGTTCTACAATCAACACCTATGGAAGCAGCAGTCAAGACATCAGACAGCATATTGCCACGGTCTTTTCAATTGCCACTTATGCATGTGAGAGCTGGACAAAGTATAAGGAAGACTGAAGAAGAGCTAATGCTTTTTAGTTGTGGGGCTGGAGAATACTACTAAGAGTACCATGGTTTGCTAAAAGGGCTAACAGATCTGTCCTGGAAAAAGTACAGCCAGAATGTTCCTTGGAAGGAGAATGGCCAGACTTCATCTCATCTACTTTGGTCATGTTGTCAGAAGGGTATCATGCTTGGTAAAGTGGAGGGTCAACCAAGAAGGGGCAGGCCCTCAACAAGATGGACTGACACAGTGGCTACAACGATGCGTTTGGGTATAGCAAGGATCGTGAGGCTGGCACAGGACCAGGCAGTGTTTCCTTCTGCTGTCCATAGGGTTGCTATGAGTTGGAGACAACTCAATGGCACCTAACAACAACAACAACAACAAGGCAGTGATAACAGAAACAGAGCAAATGTGGATTAACAGGAGATAGGCTATACAAAGATGTGTCAGAATTTAACAATTGATCCAAATGTGGAGCTTTTAGGAATGTCAAGGACCAACTCATTACTGGAACAAATCTAAGAGAAAAGGTTGGAAGAGCAAAATATTCTCTATCAGGAGTCCCATGGGGATGAACCAAAAGAATAAGTCAGGAGACAAGCAAATAGAGCTAAATATGCAAGAGTAATCTAGTCCTTAAGGAGAGATTAGATTTCCTCAGGCAAGAGCCTCAGGCAAGCCCTCATTTGCTCCCCTCCCAGGAGAAAATGGTCAGCCAGGGCGTGACCAAACAATACCCTGTATAAGAAATCCAAAAAGATGACAAATCAGATTGCGTCTCCAACAGAATAAATCAAAAATGACCTTAGCTCTCTGTTTCCCCAAAGAGTCATAAAAGACTTAGTATAGTTGATTTTGGATGGTGATCAATTTTTACACTGGTGGCTTTAAATGAAGAAGGAAGTTAGCATTACTAAAGGATGTTTCAATCAATCCATCTCAAGAATGTTCCGGTCTGGGTGCCAACAGCTAAGCGGCTTTCCTCTCTGGCGGCAGACATGAGAGTTCGATGGAGTTGTGTGCTCTATTTGAATCTTGTCATATCCAAAGCCTTACTCCTAATTTGTTGTTGTTGTTGTTATGTGCCGTCGAGTCATACCTGACTCATAGCGACCCCACCTTGGGCTTCCGAGGCAGTATCACTACGGAAGTAGGATGCCCAAACCTCCCTCCAAGGAGTGGCTGGTGGGTTTGAACCGCCAGCCGTCTGGTTAGCAGGCAAGTGTCTTAGCCACTATGCTACCAGAGCTCCCTTATAGGTTGCTAAAATATCAAGTCCTTTGGTAATCAACTTATGTTTTCCTGTAGACTTATACTTCCAAAGATGCTTTTTTTTCAATACTGGATTGAACTTTATATAAACTTAACACTAAAGCTTCACTTTATTTTTCCACCCACTCAAGGTCAACCAGGTACTTAGTCAACTGTGAAACATCCACATAGGCTGGAAACACTCAAAACAGAACATCTTTTCAAACTGTAAACAAGTCATCTGATTTCTCTGCCTGCATTTCTCTACAAAGTTGGACTTGCATATACCCAGTTTTTTCTCCCAGACAGAAGGTCCTAGGACACATCTAAACAAAAGCAAGGAGCTAGTTCATCAGCTCTCATCCCTAGGACCTGCTTGTTCTAGGCCCAAGCAACTTTTCCTTCCAGTATCTTCCCCCTAAATTACCTAAACCCATGGACACATCAGATTATACTCACTTCTTTGCTGTTTTTGTGACCTCGTTGTTATTCTTTTCTGCAACATTTTTAAAATTTATTAGAAAAATCTTATTAAGAAGACATTGAGAACTTAAAATTATAAGCCAATTGGACCTACACTATACTCCACCCACCATGAGAACAATACACATTCTTCTCTAGCACTCATGTGTCACTGTCCAGAATAGATCTTACGGCTTTCTTTCTTTTAGTGACCCCTCCTTGGGTTTCCGAGGCAGTAACACTACGGAAGTAGATTGCCCAACCTTCCTTCTGAGGAGTGGTTGATGGGTTTGAACCACTAGCCTTCTTGTTAGCAGTTAAGTGCCTTAGGCACTATGCCACCAGAGCTCCTAGATCATATGGTAGGACACAAAATAAGTCTCAACAAATTTAAAAAGAAAGAAATCATACAAAGCATCTTCTCTGACTTTAAGAGTAAGAAGCTAGAAATCAACAATAGTAAAAAGAAATAAATACATAGAAAGTAAATAATATGCTACTAAAAAAAAAACTGGCTCATAGAAGAAATAAAAAATGAACCTTAAAAATTCCTAGAATCAAACAAAAATGAAAACACAACATATTACAATTTGGGGGCACAACAAAAGCCGTATCCAGAGGGAAATTTATAGCAATAAATGCCTACATTAAAAAAGAAAGATTCAAAATCATTAATTTAAACTGATAACTTGAATAAATAGAAAAGGAAGTGCAAAAGAAGCCAAGAGCTTAAAGAAAAAAGAAAATAGTAAAGATCAGGGCAGGAAAAAAAGAAACAGAAAAACAATAGAAATAATCAACAAAACCAGAAGTTGGTTCTTTCAAAGAATCAATAAAACAGACACACCACTGGCTAGACTGACAATTAGGAAAAAAAAAAGGAGAAGAAGAGGCAAATAAACAAATTAAGAAAAGAAATTGGTGACATTACAACCAATCCAACAGAGATAAAGAAGATCATAACTGACTGCTATGTCTATGACAAATTATAGTCCAATAAATTTGAAAGCTTAGATGAAATGGACAAATTCCTAGGAATACACTACATACCCAAACTAAAACTTAAAAAACCAAACCAAATTACCTGCCATCAAGTCAATTCTGACTCATAGCAACCCCCACTAGGTTTCCAAGGCAGCTAATCTTTAAGAAAGCAGATTGCCCCATCTTCCTTCCAAAGAGCAGCTGGTAGGTTTGAATTGTCAACCTTCTGGCTAGCAGTCAAATGCCTTAGGCACTGTACCAGAGCTCCTTGCCAAACTAAACAGAGGTAGAAAATTTAAACAGACCCATTTCAAAAGAAGAGATAGAAGATGTTATCAAAACTCTGCCAACAAAAAAAAAAGCTCAGGACCAAATGGCTACACTGGAGAATTCTACCAAAACTTTAAAGAGTTAACACCAATCCTACACAATCTCTTCAAAAATAAGAGGAAGGAACAGTACCAAATTCTTTCCATGAAGCCAGTGTAACCCAAATACCTAAACCAGGCAAAAAGACATCCCCAAAAAATGAAAACTACAGACCAGTATCTCTTATGAACATAGAGTCAAATATTTTCAACAATATTCTAGCCAACAGACTTCAACAAGAACAACAACAAACACCCATATATCATGATCAGATAGGTTTCATACCAGGATTGCAAAGATGTTCAACATTAGAAAATCAATCACTTTAATCCACCACATAGAGAAAAAAAGAAAAAAAACATATAATCATATCAATTGATGCAGAAAAAGCATCTGATAAAATTCAATACTCTTTCCTGATAAAAACTCTCATCAAAATAGGAATAGAAAGGAAATTTCTCAACATCATTAAGGACATATATGCAAATATTCAACAGAGAAAGGCTGAGGGCCTTCCCTTTGAGAATGGGAATGAGATCAGGATGTCCACTATCCCCATTTTATTCAGCACTGTACTAGAAATCTTAGCCAGAACAATAAAGCAAGAAAGGGAAATAAAGGGTATCCACACTGGAAAGGAGGAAGTAAAAGTGTCTCTATTTGCAGATGGACATGATCCTATCTATGGAAAATCCCAAAAATTCCATAAGAAAGCTACTGGAACTAAGAAAAGACCCAAAAAGGTAGCAGGATACAAGATCAACACACAAAAATCACTTCTACCTAACCTAAAAAGGAGTATTCCAAAAAGCAAACAAATCAACAAAAATACTATTTGCAATAGCCCCAAACTGATAAAATACCTAGGAATTAAGCTAACAAGGGGCATAAAAGACTTAAACAATGAAAATTACAACACACAACTACAAGAGATTAAAAGATTTCTCTACAAAAATAGAAAGGCATCCTGTGCTCATGTATTTCTAAACTTCATATACTGAAAATGTCAGTTCTACCTACAGCAACTAAAGATTCAATACAATCCCAATACAAATACCCAACAACATTCTGTACTGAAATCGAAAATCTAATGATCAACCCACACAGCAGGGAAAGAAACCCAGAACAACCCAAGCAATATGGAAGGAAAAGAAGACAGCAGGAGGCTCCACACTCCCCAACATCAAAACACACTCACTATACATCCACTATCATCAAAACAGCCTGCTACTGGCACGATGACAGACACACAAACCAGCGGAACTGATAGCTCAGAATTAAATCCAGCCATCTATGGACAAGAGGTCAAAGTCCACGCAGTAGGGCAGAAACAGTCTCCTTAATAAACGGTGCTGGCAAAACTGGATATTCACCTGCAAAAAAATTAATCAGGACCCATAAGTCACACAAAATACAAAAACTAACTCAAAGTGGATCAAAGGCCTAACTGTTAAACCTAAAACCATAAAATTCTTGGAAGACAACATAGGAAGAAAACTATGGGACCTAATCTTTTATAAAAACAGGATAACAAACATGACAACAAACGCACCAATTAGAAGACGACACAATAGGCAAATGGGACCTCACAAAAATTAAAAACTTTTCATCATCAAAAAAAACTTTATTAAAAAGAGTAGACAACCTATAGACTAGGGAAAAAATCTTCAGAAATGATTTACCTGATAAAGGTGTAATCTCTAAAATCTATAGAAAACGTCAACAACAAAAGGAAAAAAATCACCCAATCACAAAACGGGCAAAGGACAGGAACAGAACCTTTACCAAAGAGGACATCCAAGCAGCCATAAGAAAAGACATTCACGATTATTAGTCAGAACAGGGGATAATGCACAGTTTAAAATCCGAAAATGTATGTGTCAAGGTTGGATCCTTTCATCATATTCATCAATCTCGCTAAGCAAATAATCCAAGAACCTGGTCTACATGAAGAACACGCAGCACCAGGATTCGAGGAAGACTCACTAATAACCTTGAGATATGCAGATGACATAATCTTGTTGCTGAAAGTAAAGAGGACTTAAAGCACTTACTGATGAAGATCAAAGACTACAGTCTTCAGTATGGATAGTGTCACAACGTAAATAAAATGAAAATCCTCACAATTGGACCAATAAGCAACATCATGACAAATGTCAAAGATTTCCTTTTACTTGGATCTACAATCAACACTCATGAATGTAACAGTCAAGAAATTAAACAACGCATTACACTGGGCAAATCCATTGCAAAAGATCTCTTTAAAGTGTTAAATAGCAAAGATGTCACTTTGAAGACTAAGGTGCATCTGACGCAAGCCATGGTATGTTCAATCACCTCATATGCACGTGAAAGCAGGATAATCAACACAGAAGACTGAAGAACTGACGGACTTGAATCATGGTGTTGATGAAGAATACCAAATTACCATGGACTGCCTGAAGAACAAAGAAATCTGTCTGGGAAGAAGTACAGCCCGAATTCTCCTCAAGAGCAAGGATGGTGAGACTTTATCTCACATACTTTGGACAAGTTCTCAGGAGGGACCAGTCCCTGCAGAAGGACATCATGCGTGCCAAAATAGACAGTCAGCAAAAAAGAGGAAGACCTTTAATGAGATGGACTGACACGATGGCTGCAACAGTGGCCTCAAGTATAGCAATGACTGTGGGGATGGTACAAAACCAGGCAACATTTTGTTCTGTTGTATATAGGGTCACCGTGAGTTGGAACTGACTCTATGGCACCTGACAATAACATAATCTAGCAATCCCATTCTTAGGTATATACCCTAACTACTGAACTCACTGCCGTTGAGTCGGATCCGACTCATAGGGACCCCTCCTTGGGTTTCCAAGGCACTATCACTACGGAAGTAGACTGCCCAACCTTTCTTCTGAGGAGTGGCTGGGGGGATTGAACCACTAGCCTTGTGGTTAGCAGTCAAGTGCCTTAGGCACTGTGCCACCAGAGCTCCTAGGTAGGTACCCTGGGGATCTAAAAATAATGGAATTAACAGATATATGCACTGTACATTGGTGCTTCATTCACAAAAGCAAATAAATGGAAACAACCAAAGTGTCCATCAATGAATGAATGGATAAGCAAACTATGGTACATAGATACAAAGGAATACACCCATTCCTCACTCATCTACTATCTCATTATCTGACATTTCATACTTATGACAATAGTAAAAAACCTACTATACGATTATTTTGTGCATTAATGACATTCATCTGGCAGTAAAGAATGAAAAGTGAGAATGATACTGGCTGTGATGGTAAATGTTACATGTCAGCTTGGTTGGACCATGATTCTCAGTGGTTTGGAAATTATGTATTGATGTAATTCGGCAGTTATGTAATGATGTAGTCATTCTCCATTTTGCGATCTGATGCAGTCAACCTCCATTTTCACATAACACTAATTTTCACTTAATAACTTGGTCTTTGGAACCTAACCATGTTGGTAAGTGAGGAATGGTATACTACTCAACCATAAAGAACAATGATGAGTCCACAAAACATACTGGAATTATGGAAAGCATAATGCTAAGCAAAATAAGATAAGCATATAAAATCAAATACTGTTAAAATCCCTTCTGTCTAAGACAGATTAATATAGAAAGACCAAATATTCATTGGTGGGTACCAAGGAGGAGGGGGTGGGGAAAGTACGCTTTATATAGTAGAGATTAGCTATTTTTGGTGATAGGAAAAGTGGCACTGAATGTGAATGTAGCAAGTACAGTACAATTGAGATAAAAATAAGCATTTGCGCATATATGGATGTTGTTGTTGTTGTTAAGTGCCGTCGAGTCGTTTCCAACTCATAGCGACCCCATGCACAGCAGAACGAAACACTGCCCGATCCCGCGCCAGCCCCACAATCCCTGCTATACTTGAGCCCATCATCGCAGCCACCGTGTCAATCCATCTCGTTGAAGGCCTCCCCCTCTTTCGTCGACCCTCCACCCTACCAAGCATGACATCCTTCTCCAGGGAATGGTCCCTTCTGACAACATGACCAAAATAGGTGAGACAAAGTCTGGCCATTCTTGCTTCCAAGGAGCATTCTGGCTGTACTTCCTCCAGGACAGATCTGTTAGTTCTTTTAGCAGTCCATGGCACTTTCAGCATTCTTCACCAGCACCACAACTCAAAAGCATCAACTCTTCTTCGGTCTTCCTTATTCATTGTCCAGCTCTCACATGCATACCAGGCAATTGGAAATATCATGGCTTGTGTCAGGTGCACCTTAGTCCTCAAGGAGATATCCTTGCTCCTCAGCACTTGAAACAGTTCCTTCGCAGTTGACTTTCCCAATGCTACACGTCGTCTAATGTCCTGACTGCTGCTTCCATTGGCATCAATTATAGAACCAAGCAACGTGAATTCTTTGACAACCTCAATCTTCGCATATATGGATGGGTATATGCAAATTAGTATATGGTACAGATGTGTACATAAACGAGAACAGATGAAAGTATCTGTAATCAAACCCAACAAAACCCCCTGCCATCAAGTGATTCCCACTCATAGCAATCTTATAGGACAGGGTAGAACTGCCCAGTAGGGTTTCCAAGGCAAATTTTTACTGAAGTAGATTTTTCACATAAGTACATGTAAATACAAATATGTGGGTGTAGGCACATATAGTCACTGAAGACACATATATGGATACTCCTCAGTTACAACCAAAACCTTCCCACGATGATTTTCTGGATTCTTAGGACCACTATCTTACAGGTAATATCAGCGTACTACTTAAACACTATCAGTATGAGACCAAAAGGTCAATCACTATTCAAAAGATGAGACAGTAAGAGGGCAGGGAAACTAGAGTACAAGAAAGATAACAAACTGAACTCAATTAAAGAGAATGTTGACACAATGTGATTAATTTAATGTCACTGAACAATTTGTATGGAAACTGTCAAAAGGGAACCTGTTGCTGTTAAACTTTCACCCAAAACTCAACAAAATGTTCATACCTGCGAAAGTAGCGATGTCATAAAATGAACTCAAGTACCTACCAGCCAGCTTCAACAACTATTAATTTCTATTCTTTCATTTTACCTCTACTTCTATATTGTCTGTGTGTCTGTTGGTTGTTAAAAGCAAACTCCAGACCTCACACCATTTCACTATAGGTTTAAAACCCAAACCAAACCCACTGCCATTAAATCTATTCCAACTCAGCAAATCCCATTGGGTTTCCAAGGCTGTAAATCTTTATGGAAGTATACTGCTTAGCCATAAGCTTGTTGTTGCCATTGTTAGGTGCCATTAAGTTGGCCTTGACTCATGGTGACCCTATATAGAACAGAACAAAACATTGCCTGGCATCAGCCTCACAATCCTTGCTATATCTGAGCCCATGATTGCAGCCACTGTCCAACCATCTTGTTGAGGGCATCTCCTTTTTCACTGACCCTCCACTTTACCTTCTCCAGGGAATAGTCCCTCCTGACAACATGACCAAATTAGGTGAGACGAAGTCTGGCCATTCTTGCTTGTAAGGAGCATTCCAGCTGCACTTCTTCCAGAACAGATTTATTGGTTCTTCTGGCAGTCCATGGTACCATCAGTACTCTTCTCCAACAACGCAACTCAAAAGCACCAACTCTTCTTTGGTCTTCTTATTCACTGTCCAGCTTTCACATGCCTATGATGAGACTGAAAATAACATGTCTTGGGTCAGGCACACCTTAGTCTTCAAAGAGATATCTTTGGGCTTCAGCACTTTAAAAGAAGTCTTTTGCAGCAGATTTACCCAGTGCAATACATCTGATGTCTTGACTGCTGCTTCTATTAGTGTTGACTGTGGAATCAAGTAATATGAAATCTCTGACAACTTCAGCTTTTTCCATTTATCATGATGCTGCTTATTGGTCCAGTTGGGAGGATTTTCATTTTCTTTATGTTGAGGTGTAATCCATACTGCAGACTTCAGTCTTTAATCTTCATCAGTAACTGACTCAAGTCGTCTTCACTTTCAGCTAGCAAGGTTGTCAAGAGTCTTCCTGCAATCCGGATGTTGCGTTCTTCTTCATATAGCCCAGCTTCTCAGATTATTTGCTCAGCATACAGATTGAATACGTATGGGGAAAGGATACAACCCTGACGCATCCCCTTCCTGATTTTAAACCATGCAGTACCCCCTTGTTCTGTTCAAACAACAGCCTTCTGGTCTATGTACAGGTTTCTCATGAGTACACTTAAGGGTTCCAGAACTCCTATCCTTCTCAGTGTTATCCATAGTTTGTTATGATCCAAACAAACACTTTTGCATAGTCAATAAAACACAAGTAAACATCTTTCTGGTATTTTGCTTTGAGCCAGGATCCATCTGACATCAGCAATGATATCCCTTGTTCCTTGTTTGCTTCTGAATCCAGACTGCACCTCGGGAAGTTCTCTGTTTTTGAATTATCTTCAGTAAGATTTTACTTGTGTGTGATATTAATGATATTATTTGGTAATTTCCACATTCTGTGAGATCACCTTTCTTTGGAATGGGTACAAACATGGATCTCTTCCAGTCAGTCGGCCAGGCAGCTGTCTTCCAAATCTCGTGGCATAACCAAGTGAGTGCCTCCAGTGGCACATTCGTTTGCTGAAACATCTCAATGGGCATTGTGTCAATTCCTGGAGCCTTGTTCTTCACCAATTCTTTCAGTGCAGCTTCGACTTCTTCCTTCAGTACCATCGGTTCTTGATCATACGCACCTCCTGAAACGGATGAACATCAACCAGTTCTTTTTGGTGCAGTAACTCTGTGTATTCCTTTCATCTCCTTTTGATGCTTCCTGCATCATTCAGTAGTTTGCCCATTGACTCTTTCAAAATTACAACTCGAGGTTTGAATTTTTTTTTCAGTTCTTTCAGCTTGAGAAATGCCAAGCATATTCTTCCCTTTTGGCTTTCTAACTCCAGGTCTTTGCACATTTCATTATAATAACTGACTTTGTCTTCTCCAGCTGCTCTTTGAAATCTTCTCTTCAGCTCCTTCATCTTGCCATTTCTGCAACTTGCTTTAGCTACTCTCCATTCAAGAGCAAGTTTCAGAGTCTCTTCTGACATCCATTTTGGTCTTTTCTTCCTTTCCTGTCTTTTTTAATAACCTTTTGTTTTCTTCTTGTATGATGTTCTTCATGACATCCCACAATTCCTCTGGTTTTTGGTCACTGGTGTTCAATGCATCAAATCTACTCTATATAGTCTCTAAATTCAGATGGGACGTCCTCAATGTGGTATTTTGGTAAGCCATAAGCTTAGGGACCTCTAACTTGGGGTTTCTCAACCAAGGCACCAGACAACTGTTTCTTGTAGGGGCTGCTGCCTGCATTACAGGATATTCAGTACCATCCACAGCTCTACCCACTAGATCCCAGTAGGAACCATCACTTCTGACAATTAAAAATGTTTCCAGACATTGCCAAATGTCCCCTTGGGGCAAAAGTGCCCCCATTTGAGAACCTGTTCTAATCAATAAGGATTTTTTAAAAAATATAATCATAATATCCTCATCACACCCAATGAAATTAACAGTAACTCCTTAACATTATCTCATACCAAGACTATATTTGATTTTCTCTAGCTTTGTGAAAAATGTCTTTTTACAATTGGTTTGTTTTGAGTCAGGATCCAGCCAAGTCCACATATTGATTTGGTTGTCGTGTCTCTTAAGTCTCTTTTAACCTGTCAACACTGTCCTTTTTTTTTTTTTTGTAATGCACATTCATTGAAGAAACTGAATCATGTGTCCTTGAACGTCTTCCCTCATTTTGGACACAGGTGATTATGTATTTTTGTGGTGTTATTTAATATTTCTATTGCAAATTTTTCCTGTAAACTGGCAGTTAAGACCCAGAGGTTTAAGTATATTCATATTGAATTCTTTTAGGAAGAATACTTCATAGGGGGTATCATCTACTTCCTATCACGTGGTATAAGAGGGCATATAATGTCTGTTGTCTCTTTCCTGTGATGTTGAGAAAGATCCATGGGTTTTAGTTATATCAGCCTGAACCCTTAACAATAAGGTTCCCTCAATCTTTCACCTAACGGTTTCAGCAGCCATTGGTGATCACTGCCTAGAGCTATTATTTCATTATTGCTGTTAGGTGCTGTTGAGTTCGGGCTGCAAGATAGTAGTTTTCTAATTCGAGTATTTCAAAAATTTGGTTACCCTGAAATACAGTTCAAACAGGAAAGCACAGTAAGTGTTTGGTTAATTCCCTATATTTAGCAATGTTCAGAGTAAAGGGATGCCTCAGCAACCTTTGTTAGTGTTGTTAGGTGACATTTAGTCAGCTCCAACTCATAGCGACCCAAAGCATAACCGAACAAAACAATGCCTGGTCATGTGCCATCATCACAACCCTTGCTATACTTGAGCCCATCGTTACAGCCATTGCAACCTCTAGGAGTGACCAAGAAGGTTTCTTTTTCAATGTCATTATGAACTCATGAATTTTTACACAGTTGATTTGTTTGAATATACTGCAGTCATTTTGATGTTCAAATTGTCCCATCTTAGGCCAGTGGAAGTCCCTCTACGACATATTTTTGCCAAAAGAAGTCAATCAATACTGTTTTATTACCTTTGTTTATAGGAACAGGAAGGATAAAATCATCCACAAGGAGACAAAAAGATCTTCACCCAAATCAAAATAAAATAAATAATGAAAAAGAAAATGAAATACTTGACAATTTCAAAAAAAAAAAAAGGAGACAAAAAGACAAATCCAAATTTGGAATATACTACAGGTCATTGGACGTAGTTTCTTCAACAAGTCATACTGCATAACAAACACTGCATACGTACAGATGTTTGGAAAAAAAATTTTTTTTTAAATTTAAGCCTATATCTATAGCTGATTATATTCTAAGCTACAAGTGACTTTAAATCCTTTTTTTTTTGCATTTTCCCCATCTTTTTTTCTTCGTTTATTATTCTCCTTCCCTACTTTTTTTTCTTAGTGCCCTATCCCAAGACATTGCAGGTTTTTTTGTTTTTTCTTCTTTTTTTCCCTTTTGTCTTTTTTTGGTTACTGTTCCTGTGTAATTACATCGTGTGTTTCTTATCCATGGGCTTTTAGTTTTTTGATGGTTATTCTATTGTAATTTGTGTCGAACTGAGTGTGAGACAACAACAGTCCCCATAAGACACAACTACACCCACACCTCCTGCAACTTCACTTACTGAGCAAGGGCCACTACCTCCTTCTCCACCAAAAGACCAACGATAAAAATCCACCAAGAAGAGCCTAAATCACCCTTGGCTGCTCTTCACAAACAGTTAACAGAGATCTAAATAAAACAATGCCATGATGCCTCAGAAACAACACACCACCACAGTCCACACAAAGAAGCA
>NW_006921635.1:13971284-13984166 GCF_000298275.1 Orycteropus afer afer
AGGAGACAAAAAGACAAATCCAAATTTGGAATATACTACAGGTCATTGGACGTAGTTTCTTCAACAAGTCATACTGCATAACAAACACTGCATACATACAGATGTTTGGAAAAAAAATTTTTTTTTAAATTTAAGCCTATATCTATAGCTGATTATATTCTAAGCTACAAGTGACTTTAAATCCAGCTGCTGGAGTGATGGAAAAAATGTGGAGCAATTGGAACTTTCATACATTGCTGGTGGGAAGGTAAAGGTACCACCACTTTGGAAAACAGTTTGTCAGTTTCTTCAAAAGTTAAACATATGTTTACTGTATGATATACTCATCATTACACTCCTAGGTATTTGCCCAAGAAAAATGAAAGCATATGTCCATGTGGAGACATGTACACAGGTGCTCATGGAAGCTTTATTGGAATAGTCAAAAGATGGAAACAACTCAAATAACAATCAGTAGGGGAACGGATAACAAACTGTGGCATAGCCACACAATGGAATACGACACTCAGCAGTGAAAAGGAATGACTATGATACATGCGGTGACATGGATGAATTTCAAACAAACTGTGTTGAGTGAAAGAAGCCAGACCAAAAAAAGAGAGTATATATTGTATGATTACATTTATATATAGTTTAGAAAATACAAACCAGTCTACAGTGACAGAAAGTACCTCAGTCCTTGCCTGAAGATAGGGAAGAAGGAGTAGTGGTGAAGGGAGGTACTACAAAGGGCCATGAGGAACCCTTCAGGGTGATAGCTATGTTGATTAGCTTGAGTCTAGTTATGGTTTCACCAGATATCCAAGCATCAATGTGGACGTAAACTGTGTGTAATTTATTGTATGCCTACTATTCCTCAATAAAGCTGTTTATTCCCAACTAATGGGAAGAGAAAATATTTGTCCCCCATCCTCTCCTGACCTTTACCACATGAGGTAGAAGTGCTGAATACACACATCTAGTCTCATCCTTTCACTCACTTCTCTCCAAAAGAAGGAGCTAATCTGACTCGACAGAGCTGGGCATTCACTGGGCCATCCATGTGTAACTGGAAGACATGGTTACTGGTTACTATGTTTTGAAAGCAAGAACAAAGCTTAACACATCCTCTTTCACTGTGTATGTCCAGACTTGGCAGGCACTCACACCAACTGACCACTCTTGTCTTTATTCTCATCAACCCACTGTGGCTAGGTCCACAAAACAAAGCCCACTACTCTTCTCTGATCAGTAGAGTGGGCATCTACCAGAGCCCTCAATCATTCAGCCTTGCCAAAAATAGTATTTTGATCTCTAGTAGATAATCTTCCAACTGATGGCGTTTATTATGGTTGGGTCGGTATTGGAAGTGGTGACGTCCATACAACGATGGTGAGCATTGGATGGAACCCATGCTACAGGAATACAGAAAAGTCCATAGACACTCATACCACACATATCAAAGAGGACTTTTATGGGGAAATTCTCCCTGGGTTTATTGTTGACTACCTGAGACCCAAAAAGAACTTTGATTCTTTAGAGTCATTTATTTCAGCAATTCAAGGTGGTATTAAGGAAGCTGAGAAACATGACTGGATTTATCAGAACATTTGAAAGTCAAAGGCGGCAATTTCTTCCAGGTTCCTGAAAGCAAAATAGTGAACAACCGCTGCTGAAAAGTCATTTATTCATTCACCGTTTTCTAGTATTTCACTATTCATAACTATGAAGTCTCACCTTGGTTACATTTTAAAAATCAAACATTTTCCTACAGGTGTGCATTAATTTGAACAATACAAGGTAGTTACCATATTATGCTTCAACTGTTAAACCCATCATGCCGCAATACAAAAAGATTTCTTTAAAAATCAAGATTCTTTTTCATGTATTGAGTTGATGAAGACTCTTTAAAATCTTTTCAAAAGTACAACTACAAAGGTCTGATGTTCCTATAATGGAAATAAATTGTCTATAAATATGGGTGCAAAGGCAAGTCACTATTCTGAAATGAAAAGGATAATTCTCATGGTAAGATACCAGCATATCTGTACTTGTATCATGTGTGGCCCATGCTGCTACACAGAGAAGGTGTATGGAAACACACGCAGTAAGAACAGAGTTTGGTAGTTTATTATAAACCTAAGGGGAAAAATCCATACTCTGTATTTCTGATCTATTGAGCATTTACCTGTTTTCTTATAGATATGAAAACTGACAACATTTCATTTTAATTAGTAGTTTCCTTCTTGAGTTCAAATCACTGTCCTCTTCCATTTTTCTTGTTAACCTGCCTCAGTTCTAAGGGGTCTTGACTCCCTCCTCCTCCCATACGTCTCACTTTTGTGTTGAGTAACACTTCTCTCTTTTAAGAGCAGATATTGTTGTTCAACATTTGTCTTGATTTTGGCTCTCTTTTCCTTTAAGTGACTGTCAGTATCAGTTTCTGTCAATTTAAAATTATCTTACAAGTATATGCTTCTAGGAAATAGATGCATCTGTCATGTTTCATCCTTCCACAGAATGGACAGTGATGACCAGGTAGATCTATTTTGGATTTTGGGTGTGTGTGTGTGTGTTTGTGTATTGTGGTGGTAGGTGGGGGGAGGGACACTTCATCTTTAGGTTTCCTGAAGATTTAAATCAACACATAGCAGTTCATTTATATATACCAACCAGCTTCTCAAAGAATGCAAAATGGTTGCCCCTTCCTCTCCCAGGGAAACTACTTAAAATCCAATTAAACTATGAAAAATAGAAAGTTATTTATTTTTAATGTAATTCTATGGTCGTTAGCAAATCTAAACTCTGTGCATATGTAACTGTAATAATGTAATTGAACACTAGTCTTAATAGTGTCAGTAGCTTGGAAGAGAGGCGTAAATAATAGTTTCAGTTCAATAATCTTCATCCTACACATTTTTCCTCCTAACTGCGTGATTTTTGGTCACTTGAGTCTTTTGTTTACATTGACAGAAATCTGAACTCTTTGGGTATTTAAGAAATTAAGACTACAGATCGTTTGGGGCCCCTGAAATAGTAAAGTGCTCCACCGTTCACTTCAGCACCAGATCTGGGGGCAAGTGGCACAGTTGTCACCGTGTTTGGCTGCTAACCAGAAGGTCCACCAGCTGTTCCACAAGGCGGAATCAGCTCAATGTCCGTGGGTGTTTTGTTTTGTTTGTTTTTAAATCTAGCTGTAGTTTTCCCTGCAGGTCCTTCCAAACCCGTGTGCTGTGGAACTGACTCCGACTCACGGCGACCCTGCTGTGTCGGAGCGGAACTGCGCTCCACGGGCTTCCGGTGGCTGGTTTTCCAGAAGCAGATCAGCAAGCCTTTCTTCCAAGGCGCCTGTGGGTGGACTCAGGGAGACTCAAACTTCCAACGTTGTGGTGAGCAGACGAGTGTGTTAATCATCTGCACTACCCAGTGACTCTCACGTATATTGTTTACTAGAAAGAATTTTGAAAGACAGGCAAGGCGTCTTAGACCGCAAACCACAAATGCTGTAGTTGCATGTTATCTTCATCCTTTCATCATCAGGGATAAACAGAGTTAACCACATGTATTTTCTCTGAACTGAGACACTATAAATCATCTCCAAACCCTCAGGCACAAACCACCTGCACCTCCTGTACTTTGTCCTTAGGCACTACATCATTTGACTCCTGCCAATTGCTTTCTTTAGTTCTATACAAATTTCACCTTAAATGCAATCACCGCACTTCACAGAATGGACTAGAAATTTGGCTGGTGAATATAGTCCCAGATGTTTAATATAATTTTGAATACTTAGCCAAATTATTTCCATGTTTGCTTGGTTACGAAGGGCTTCTCAGCAAGTGAGCATTTACGATTGAGGACTCCAATTTGTGGGCTCTCCACAAAACTCTTTGCCATTTCCCATCTTCCCCTAGGAAAGGCATTAATTTACCTCATTTGGAATTGATTTACTGAACTGAAATTTGGCAATGTCGCACTGGCTTGCACACAGAAATGGTCATATGAAAATCACCACAGCACTTATTAGAGGGATGTTGCTAAGGATATTGTCTGCACATCAAAGGAGTTCTCTTTTACAGCAAAATTCCTCAGGACTCAGTATGTGGAAAAGCTGGGGCTTTTCCGAGCAAAGCCTTCTGGTTTCCTTGCTCATGGAGTTCTTATAACCGCTCCTATTACCCCTTCTGCTTTGGCCACTGGGAGGCTGAGAGACTGAAATCAGCCAGAGCAACAGTACAGGAGCTGTCACGCTTTCGCCTTTACCCCGACTTTATTTCCCTATTATGGTACTCCCTTCACCCGGATCTCCATATTTATTTATTTTTATCTTTGTAATATTGCAATTATCTCTAGAGTAAGCTGTCTCAATTTATCTTAGGAAAAAACATATGCAATATTCTACTTTTAACATCCCTGGATATAGTTTCTAAATTCAGACTAGAGGAAAAAAACCTATAATCCTAATTCACAAGCATTTAAGCTCCTTTTAACCTATTTTCTCCTGTCAATAACTTCCCTTCTAAAAAGAGGACAGCACCCAGGAGACATCTAAATATTCGCCTGCATATCCCTTAAGAGACTCTAAGAGCGAATGACTACATCTCTTCACTATTCCTTTTGTATCTCATGCTCCTGGTCTAATAGGTGAATTTCTGCCACCACTAATGACTACAGACCCCCTCTCCCCATTTCTACCCTTCCTCTTCCTCCACGCTGACACCTCAAACAACCCTCTCTCTTCTTCCCTTCCTCCTGTGCCTACAGTGAACAAGAATCCAAGGGGGAGACACATTTAAAAGCCAACAGAGGTCCAACCGAGAAGTTCATATACCTCCCTCTTCCAACTAGCTTAGAAAGCAAATTTAGTCATACACCTGCTCGGAGCACAAGAACCTCAAAACAAGCAGACCTAAAAAAAAGACTCAATGCAAATGTGCATACACACACGTACACACAAATGCACAAGCCAATTCATGAGATAATGTGTTATAAAGGCAGAACACTAAAATAAGTAATTAAATGTTCATGTTAAATTCGTGAGGGTTTTCATTTGGGAAGAAGAGAGCACTACTCCTCAGAAATGAATGGCAGAGTGACAGGTGCACAGGTGTAACAAGGTAGGGTCTTCATAAAGATCTCTCCTTCATTTATTCCAGTGACGCAGGAAAACAACCAGGACAAAACTCCTGAATTCTCGGGAAGCCGTAACAGCAATGTTGTTAAGAGTATAGGCTGTGATGGTGTATATAATTGCATAGACTAGTCTGGGAAGTTATATAAGAAACAGATAATAGTTGTTCCCTACATGGAGGGCATCTTAGTCATTGGTGAGTTGAAATGGACTGGTATTGGACATTTTGTATTAGACAAATATATGATCTGCTCTGTCAGGAATGACTAATTAAAGAACAATGGTATCGCATTCATCATGAAAAAGACACTTCAAGATCTATCCTGAAGTACCATGCTGCCAGAATAATATAATAGGATAATAATGGAATAATATCTATATGCTTACAAGGAAGACCAGTTAATATGACTATTACTCAAATTTACACACCAACCAAGAATGCCAAAGATGAAGAAACTGACGATTTTTACCAACTTATGCAGTCTGACACTGATCAAAAATGCAGCTGTGATGCACTGATAATAATTAGTGATTGGAATGTGAAAGTTGAAAACAAAGAAGAAAGATCTATAGCTAAAAATATGGCCTTGGTGATAGAAATGATGCTGGAAATGCATGACAGAATTTTACAAAGCCAACGACTTACACACTGCAAATACCTTTTTTTCTACAACATAAATAGCAACTATACATGTGGACCTCCCCAGATGGAATACACAGGAATCAAATTTACTACATTTGTGAGAAGAGATGATAGAAAAGCTCAATATCATCAGTTAGAATAAGGCCAGGGGCCAAACGTGAAACAGACCATTGATTCCTCCTATGCAAGTTCAAGTTGAAGCTGAAGAAAATCAGAACAAGTCCACGAAAGGCAAAGTACGGCCTTGAGTATATGCCACCTGGATTGAGAGACCATCTCAAGATAGAGTTGATGCACTGAACGGTAATGGCCAAGACCAGGGGAACTGTAGGACGACATCAAGGACATCAAACATGAAGGCAATAAAATGTTACTGAAAAGACAAGAAAGAAAGAAAAGACCAAATTGGATGTCAGAACAGACTCTGACACTTGCTCGAATGTAGAGTAGCTAAAGTAGGTGGAAGAAATGATGAAGTTAAAGAGCTGAAAGAAGATTTCAAAGGGTGGCTCGAGAAGACGAAACTGCAAAGACCCAAAGTTAGAAAACCAAAAGGGAAGGACACACTTGGCACTTCTGAAGCCTAGGGAACTGAAGAAAAGATTTAAGCCTCAGTTTGCAATACCGAAGGGTCCTATGGGAAAATACTGAGTGACACAGGAGGCATCAAGAGAAGATGGAAGGGATTCCCAGACTCACTGTACTAAAAAGAACTGGTCAATAGTCAACCATTTCAAGAGGTAGCATATGATTAAGAAACCATGGTATTAAAGAAGGAAGTCCAAGCTGGACTGAAGACAGTGCCTAAAAACAAGACTCCAGGAATTGATAGAATACCAATTGAAATATTTCAATAAACAGATGCAATACTTGAAGCGCTCACTAGTCTATGCCAAGAAATTTGGCTAACTGTCTGGAAGAGATCCATTACTTGTGCCCATTCCAAAGAAAGGTGATCCTAAGAGAATGGAGACATTATCAAACAGTATCATTAATATTACATGCAAGTAAAATTTACCTGGAGATAATAGAAAAATGGTTACAGCAGTACACTGACAGGAAACTGCCAGAAAGTCAAGCTGATTCAGAAGAAGATGTGGAATAAGGGGTATGACTGCTGGTGTCAGACAGATCTTGGATCCAGTCCCTAGCAAAGCAGAGGGTCACCAAAAAAGAGACAGACTGACACCGTGGCTGCAACGATGGACTCAAACACACCAGTGACTGTGAGGACGGCACGGGGTCAGACAGTGCATCTTTCTGGTATGTGCAGAGTCACTGAGTCAAAACTAACTCAGTGGCACCTAACAACAACAGACAGGGACTGGGCATAGAGTGGAGGGAGACATTTTTCACTGTGACCTTCCATCACTTGAAACTTTTATCATGGATTGTACTACTTCTTCAAACAAATAAAAACAAAGAGAATTTGTTTTTTGGAGCCTGAGATACCTAAGTTCAACTTCTGGCACCGCTAACTGCTGCTTGCATGATGATCTTCACTAAGTGACTCCATGTCTTTAGGTCTCAGTAATCTCATCTGTACATGGGGCTAATTATAGTACCTGCCTCACAGAGGTTCTAGGAAAAGTGAATGGGACAATAATATTAGTAAAGTGCTTTGCAGAGCCTTTGGCACACAGGAGATGCTCAATAAATGGCAAAGCAATAGGAGACATGCATTGTAAGTGTTCATGAAGAACACTTATGCCATCTTTAATTGAAAGTAAGTATAGGACATGAACATTATGTGGAAGTAGTGCTCCTTTAAAAAATCACCTATATGAGATCAAATGATCAACAATTACCTTAAAACAAAGATGAAAATGTAAAGAGGAAGGGAAACTAGATGAATGGAAATGGAACAACCAAAATGGAAATAATAAGAACGACCACACAATATGATGAATTATCAGTGAACATCTGTATAGAAATTGTAGAACAGGAACCTAAACACGAAGTAAATCTTCACAAAAAACACAACAAAGCATGTATGTATTTCAAAACTATAGGACAATAGTAACTGGGAGAAAAAGGCATGAAAATGATTTTTAGACTCACCTATTTGCTATCAGAAGGTAGAGGTTAAGTTAAGCAGCCATCCTGAAGTAAATGAAGGATGTAAAGTCCATCAAAGAGGAAAACTTTCAATTCCTTGAAGGCACAGTCTACAACTGGGCAATTTCAGGCAGCTCCATTCCCTCAGGGAATCCATAGGCAAGAAGCAGTGGCTCCTCACCCTGAGCCCAGAGGAAGAAACAAGGAAGATCCCACAAAGACAAGCAAGAAACTCTAAGGCTGACAGATCTAATTTCCTTCTCAAACCTCAGTGAGCACACAAATCACCCAGGGATCTTGTTAAAAGGCAGCTTCTGAATCAGCTGATTTGTGGTGAGGCCTCAGTCTCATGCGTCTCATACAAGCTCCCAGGGGATGCTCATAGGATTCAGACGACGGAATATGAATATTCTCCCTCCTGGGGCCAACCTAGGCAATTATTTTAAATCAGTGACTCTCAATCAGGGGAGACTGTGTCCCCCAGGGGACAGTTGCCAATGTCTGAAAACACTTCTGGTTATCACCACAGGGGAGATCATAAAGAGGGACCTCCACCCGCACGTGCTCGTTAGAGGCCAGAGACGCCGCTCGAAACCCCACAGTCTACAGGGCAGCCCTCACTGCAGCAGAGCAGCAGCCGGCCTCCCGTGTCAATCGTGCTGAGGCTGATAAACCCTGTTCCAACTGACAGAAAAACCACATCCAAAGTCCTCTCAATTCTTCCCAAGACTATAAATCATGACTTAAGAAAAGGGCCATCAACCAATGCTGTCCTTTCCAGGGCTAGGATACTAAGTTAGCAGAAAGGTCAGGACGCTGTATGTGGAAAATGGGTCACTGGGCCAACATCTATGTGTTTGTTTATTTTAATATCAAGCATATCAAACCATGGATGACCTACTGAGCATGAAACTTTCTACTATTTTGAGGTAAATCCATTTAATAGAACCACCAAAAGGATGGATTAGGATCTGAAACTACAATCTGCATGAAGGCAGGACTGTGTCCAAATTTGTTGCTCACTAGAACCACAGCAGGAGCCCTGGTGGTGCAACTGCAAAGCCTGAGGCTGCTAACCTCCCAGCTGCTCCACAGAAGAAAAGACCCGGTGATCTGCTCCTGTGACGAGCACAGCCTAGGCAGCTCCATGGGCCAGTTATGCTGTGTCCTGCAGGGTCACCACGACTCGGAAGCAACTCGACTGCACACAGCAACAGAGCCACCGCACCTAGCACAGCACTTAGCACACTGTAGACATAGAAATATCATAATGAATCCTCAAAACTCAAAACGTGGATCAATTCCAAATACACTTAAATGGACCTAAAGATTAAACTACTCTCTAGTGTGATATGGTTCATTATTTTATGTCATCACAACGATTATAACTGTTGGTAGTTCAGTTTGTGTGTCAACGTGGCTGGGCCTGGTTGAGTGGCTGGGCAGCTGGATGTATATTCCTCATGATGAGACTGGCAATCAACTCCATGGTGGGATCTACTGTGAGCAGCTGAGTAGCTGCCTTAAGGAACGTGGTCTGCTTCCTGTATATAAGGAGAAGCCTTGGGGGAATGGTCTCTAGCTTATGGCACCTTGAATCCTGCATGTAGCCATGTCATTGTTAAGCAGCCTGCCATGTTCTGCATACCTTGGGACTTACAATGGACTTAAATTAATGGCCTGACTTGTGATTTGGTAATATTGGGACTGTGCCTTGTTATTTGTCAACCTTGGGCTTGGCAGCCTCAGCAGCCAGCAGCTGTCTGAGTGAAGAAAAGCCTCTAGCTTCAGTGGGCTGGGAGCTGGAGGCAGAGCTGAAGCCCAAAGTTGAGGGGCTTTCAACCCACTCCCTAGAGCCTGGCACTTTGAACTTGGACTTAAAGCCTCCAAACTGTAAAAGAATAAACTCCTGTTTGTTAAGGCCATCCCATTTGTGGTATATTCATGTCAGAGCGGCACTAGCTAACCAGAACAATAACTAGTAACTTACTTATGCTAAAGCAACTTGTGGGATCACAAGTTGGTGTCAAAGAAACCTCAATCCAAACATGGACTCTCTTGTTTACTTGGTATATGATCTTGGACAAGTTATTTAACTTCTCTGCACACTGTCCACATCTATAAAATGGGTAAAATAATCCCTACATTTCACAGAATTGTTGAGAAGAACTATAGTGTGATATTCTAAAACAGCTAGTGGATGGCACAGAATAGACGCTCCCTCAATCATGACTTCCTACTAGGGACTAGAGTAAAAAACTTGCCACGGTGCACATTTCTGCAGACAGCAATGTATAAGAACTCCCCCCGAGGCTAAGAAGCCCTAGAATTCCCCTGCTTTAAACCAAAGTCAATCGCCAATCAGGTTTACGAAGCCATGACAGGATTATGCACTTGAGCTTTCACTATGACCATTTGGGGCCAAGTACAAGAGCTGAACAAAGAGACCTATGATGAAGGGGACCACCAATGAGTCACTTAAAAATCCAAACGAAATGTACTCTCTACTAACAAATGCTAAGGACATGAAAAATTAGAATTATTTCCCAAGAACCTTGCCTTTCTGAGAAGGAGGATGACTCAAGAGAAAGAGTTCATGTTGTAAGTAGCAGATAATACAAACTCTCTAGAGCCTTAGCCATAAATGTTCTAGGAAATAATCCATGAGCCTCATTCACACTAGGCACTTGTTACAGGTGAGAAATGGTGGTCTTGGATGAAAAGTGCAAGCATGCTGGTTCCATTCATACCACTGTGCCTTTGGGGTAAGACAGCTGAAAAGATGTGACTAGAAGAGAGCACCAGAAAGCAGCCCTTTCCCACTGACGTAAACAGGTGCGTGATGCGGCAAGAGGTGGGGTGGGCTTAAGCCCAAAGGCATGGAAGGGAGCTTGGATTGGCTTCAGCTTTCTAAAAGCCCAGAACATCAGGTTGGTACAACCAGAATCCTGATCAGCATCTGAAACATCACCAGAATTGCACAGGCGAGGGCAGCTGGTACGCTTCAAAAAGCCCCTACTGAAACTCAGAAAGCAGCACTGAAAAGATGATGATAATAAGCAGCTGAAAACCCAACATTACATGTGATCATGAGACACATCAGAGTGACGGGTGCCTGATGAGCCACAAGCGTGGCAGTAACTCATCACAGAGCTACTGACTTGCTGGGAGAATAAGCATGCCCAAACTGGGTCAGATCCATGTTCCTATGGTGTTGCCCACACCAACCCCAAGGGACAGGACCCTGGAGGCTCAGATACTATGTGACCTCAGTGTCAAAGCCAAGGCTTTTCTACTTTCTTTCCACAGCCACTCCCAGTTCTGTCATTCATAAATTTGTCCAGACCTTCCTTAAATTGCATTTATATATCTTGGCAGGACCACCTCGTGAGATGATGAGTTTTTGAAGAGTATTACCTGCTGTGTTAAGCAGTACTTCCTTTCATTGGTTACAACAAGAAAAGGAAAAATTAGGGGTGAAACAGCAGAGAGGCTAATGTTGCTTTCATCAAAGGACAATCTCATGTTGTGGAAAGTGGACGGATTCAACAGCCTGGAACCAAAAGACATTTAATCAGCAACCATGAACTTGGGAAACTTAATAATTTCAAGTGTTTTGGTTGATGGAAGTCACTCAACATGTATTCACGAAAAACAGGACTGGCCAAAGGTATAATTTATGTTAGAGTTACCTAGTTAGCCCTCCAAACAGCACAGAGTCCAGCAATCTTTCAACCCCCAAACCCTGAGTTGACTGCAAATATGCACGGATCACAAGGTTGGTCGAAGACAGGAAAATCTGCAAGGAGACACTGAAATCAGTACCATGGCTGTCTGCAGTCAGGAATGCCACGGAACCTCCAGCAAAGGGCACTCTCAATCCTCAGTGGGCATGAAAGCCACCTGTTGACTGAGTTGTACTAAGCATCTAACCTAGGGCTGTTACTGTTATTGTGTTAGCTGCTGTCGAGTCAATTCCGACTCATGGCAAACCCATGTGAGCAGAGTAGAACTGCTCTACAAGGTTTCCAAGGCTGGGACCTCTGAAATACAGGTTGCCAGTTCTGTCTTCCATGGCACTCCTGGTTGGGTCTGAACCACTGCCAACCTTTAAGCTAGAAGTCAAGCACTTAACCATGTGCATCACTCACAGACTCCAAGCGAGAGCTAGTCCCATCAAAAGCTAATACTCTATAATGTCATACACTGGATTTATTCCAGGAACCAAGGGGAAAAGAGACTTAGTGGGAAAACTGGTGAAATGCAAATAAAGTCCAAAGTTCACTTTATAGCAATACCAATATTCATCTTACTTTTGACAAATGTGACATAGTTACATAAGACATTAAATTTAGAAGAAACTAGGTGAAGAATGCACCTGCCCATACCATGGTCTGTTTAATCACCTCATATGCATGTGAAAGCTGGACAATGAATAAGGAAGACTGCAGATGAATTGATACCTTTGAATTGTGGTGCTGGCAAAGAATAATGAAAATACCATGGACTGCCACAAGAATAAAAAATCTGTCTTGGAAGAACAGCCACAATATTCCTTGGAAGTGAGAATGGTGAAACTTCATCTCACGTACGCTGGACATGTTATCAGTAGGAACCAGTTCCTGAAGAACACCATGCTTGGTAAAGCAGAGGGTCAACAAAGAAAAAAGGAAGATTCTAAATGAGACGGATTGACAAATGAGTGGCTAAATGAGTGCCTGCGACAATGGGCTCAAGCATAGCGATCACTGTGAGTATGCCAAGCAGCATTTCATTCTCTTGTACACAGGATCACTAGGAGTTAGAATCAACTTGACAGCACCTAACAACACAACAAGTGAAGAGTAGGTTGGAATTCTTTGTAGGATCTTTTGTTTTCTCTTTACATCTAGTATTATTCCAAAACTGAAAGTTTAGTTAAAAATTAAAACAATTTCAAAGATGGTAGAAAAGACGGGCAAGAAACACAGACCCGGAGGCGGGGCAAGATGGCGGACTAGGCAGAAGGATTGCACAGACCCTCTTCAACAAAGAAAAGGGAAACCAATTAACACAGACACAGAAGATAATC
>NW_006921635.1:13986196-13987594 GCF_000298275.1 Orycteropus afer afer
CTTAATTGCTCTTCTCAAACAGCTAACAGACATCAGCGCACCCACTCTCATTCCATATCACACCCACCAAGAGACAGGTGAGTGCATAAGTGCCACTGACCAGCAAATAGTAGAGCACAGTATCCTGCTTACTCAGATACATCAAAACAAAACAAAGGGGAAAAAAATCTCGGGTGAATCATACCAACATATAATCACCAATTAAATATAAATACAACGTCACAATGTCTCAGAAACAACAGACCATCACAGTCCATACAAAGAAGCAAGATAAATTAGCGGAAACAAGAGACCAAGATAAAGACCCAGAAAACATTGTTGAGGAAGCAACAGCACTGGAACTCTATGACAAGGAAATCAAAAGAATTATATTTGGATACCTTCAAAGATTGAGAGACAGGTCAAGGAAAATATTGATAAAATAAGGAAAACTCAGACAAAACTCTAGAACAATTTGGGAGGACAATACAAGAACAAAATGAAAAATTAGAAATGATTTGAAAACTACAGATAGAAACCCAGAAGATTAATACTGAAATTTCAGAAATAGATAACACATTGAGCAGGCAAAGGAGTAGAATCAAATCAACAGAAGACAAAATTTGTGAATTGAAGATAAATACCTGAATACTACTTTGGAAAGGGATTAGTCAGAAAAAAAGATCAAAATAAAATGAAAAAAGCTTAAGGTTCATGTGGGATACCATCAAGAGGAATAACCTACATGTCATCGGAATTCCAGAACAGGAAGAGAAAAATAAAACCACAGAGAAAATTGTCAAAGATTTGTCAGAAGAGAATTTAGCTCATATGATAAAAGACGAGAATACATTCCACCAAGAAGTTCAACGAAGCCCAAACTGGGTAGACCCCAAAAGAAAATCACCAAGACATATCATAGCCAAATACACCAACACCAAAGACAAAGAAAGAATTCTGAAAGTACCACAGGAAACACAAAAAGTTACTTACAAAGGGCAACCAATAAGACTAAGCTTTGATTACTCGGCAGAAACCATGCAGGCGAGAAGGCAATGAAATGATATATATACAAAGCCCTGAAAGAAAAAAAAATTTCCAAACAAGAATTATTTACCCACCAAAATTGTCTCTCAAATATGATAGTGAAATAAGAACATTTCAAGATAAGGAGAAATTAAGGGAATTTGTTAAAACCAGACCAACCTTACAAGCAATGCTAAACAAAGTCCTCTGGACAGAGAACCAACAACAGAAAATAACAACCAACTACATAGTGCCTAAGGCACTTAACTGCTAACCAGAAGGCTGGCGGTTCAAACCCAGCAGCCACTCCTCGGAAGAAAGATGGGGCAATCTACTTCTGTAGTGATACTGCCTCGGAAACCCAAAGAGGGGTCTCTATGAGTCTGGTCTGAC
>NW_006921635.1:13988354-13989984 GCF_000298275.1 Orycteropus afer afer
CTAAACAGAAGGCTGGTGGTTCAAACCCAACAGCCACTCCTCAGAAAGAAGAGGGGGCAATCTACTTCCAAAGTGATATTGCCTCGGAAACCCAAGGAGGGGTCACTATGAGTCGGGTCTGACTCAACAGCACATAACAACAACAACAACAATATTTCTGTTAGAGCAGCAAGAAGCAATCTTCTGGGAAGTTCGTGCTCTCTCAAGTGTACAGAATTCTGATGTCAGGATTGGTTAGTTTTGCTACTCTGCCAGGCTTAAAATGAGCCCTCCTAGAGGCCGAAGGCTCAGAATGAAGATGGGGCAATCTACTTCCATAGTGATACTGCCTCAGAAACACAAAGGGTCGCTATGAGTCGGGTCCGACTTGATGACACATAACAACAAAAACAACAACAACAGAGGCAAGAAGGAGTGTCTCTGACTGACAGCTGAGAAAGACATGCTACTGAGTAGACATGAGAGAGACTCACTGGTGAGACACATGCTACTGACAGAGACTGAGAGACTGTCTGCTGAGACACAGCTGGCTGAGAGGCTGAGAACATTCCTGAACCTGAATTGTAACCTGTTGCTTCCCTGATAAATCCCATAATCGGTGAGTTCTGTGTGGCCACTGCAGTGAATTACTGAATTACAGAGAGGTGGTGGGTGCCGTGGGAGGAACAGTTGGTGTCAAGGTTAGTAGGAGGGCTAGAGAGTGGTGGCATGTCTGGCCTCATAAGAACAGGCCTTGGGCTGGTAATGGTGATTCTGTCTTCCTCTTGTGTAGTTAGAGGAGGTCAAAAGATGCTGCCTCCCTGTCCCTTTAGCATACCTTAAAGATAAAAACAAAAAAAAAAGACTAAAAACCAAAGGTTGGAAAAAGATTTATCAAACAATTGGCAATCAAAACAGAGCAGGAGTGGAAATATTAATTTCTGGTAAAATTAATGTTTAGACAAAAAACACCACCGGAGACAAGGAAGGACATTATATAATGATTAAAGGATCAATTGAACAAGAGGACATAATTATAATAACTATCTACGCATCTAATGAAAGAGCCCCAAAACACATAAATCAGACTTTAACAGAATTGAAAGGACAAACAAATGACTCCACAGTCATTGTAGGAGACTTTAATACACCACTTTCAATCAAAGATAGAACAACTTGCAAGAAACTCAACAAAGACGCAGAAGAATTAAACAATACAATCCACCAACTTGACCTTACTTGACCTTACAGACATCTACAGAGCACTTCACCCAACAGCAGCACAATATAGATTCTTTTCCAGTGCACATGGAACATTCTACAGGATAGACCATATGTTAGGCCACAAAGCCAGCCACGATAAATTACAAAACACTGAAATACTGCAAAGCATCTTCTCAGATCACAATGCTATAAAATTAGAAATTAACACTAGGAAGATCAACAGAAAAAGAACAAATGCATGGAAAATGAATAACACCCTCCTAAAAAATGACTGGGAAACAGAAGAAATAAAAAATGAAATTTAAAAAATTCCTTAAATCTCCAAGAACATATATAGGGTTGGCAGACAGTGGTCCTATAAGTTTATGTGAATGATCAGAATTCCCAGGTGTATAGCAGAGCTGACAAGGGGCAAGGTTGTGGTCAC
>NW_006921635.1:13991759-13996804 GCF_000298275.1 Orycteropus afer afer
TTCAACATTAGAAAAGCAATCAATGTAATCCATCACATAAGTAAAACAAAGGAAAAGAACCACGTAGATATACTCCTTGGAGCGATCAATGGCAGGAGAAGAGAAGGGTAGTGTTTGCACAGGGAGACAGCTGAGGGGGCAGAAGTGCTTGGAAAGGAAGGACAGAGGGAAGAGTAACTATGGGGAGGAAGTGGGAAACACCATTACACTGTGAGGAATTGAAGTCAATGTCATGAAACAAAATATGTATGAACTGCTGTATGGAAAATGAATTTGCTCTGTAAACTTTCACCCAAATTACAATAAAAAAAAATTTAAAATAAATAAAATAATAAAAAAAGCAAACATTTCTTGACTCTTCAGAGTCAACTGAGAGCTGGAAGTCAACAAAAACCATCAAGTTTGAGATTTTTAATTTCAGGATTCAGTTGGGTGAGAATTCCATGATGCTACTGGGAGTAGAGGGAAATGTGTTAAAAATTAAAAATAAATGGATATTGGGTCTGTGGGCTCGGGACCATGGTCGTGGGGGACATCAAGGTAAATTGGCATAACATATTACATAAAAACATTGTTCTACATCATACTTTGGTGAGTAACGACTGGGGTCTGAAAAGCTTGGCCATCTAAGATGCAACAATTGGTCTCTCCTCATCCAGAACAAAGAAGAATGAAGAAAACCAAAGACACACGGAAACAATTAGTCCAAAGGACTAGTAGACCATGTCAACCTCAGCCTACATGACCATGACACCAAAATGGTGCCCAGCTACCACTGTCAACTACTCAGAAAGGGATCACTACATGAGATTTTGGATGAAGTCAGAGAAAAATGTAAAAGCAAAACTCAAAATTATAAAAAAGGCCAGGCTTACTGGTCTGATAGAGACTGGTGAAACCCCTGCAACTATGGCTCTTAGTCATCCTTCAGGCCTGGAATTGGACTCACTTCTCTGGCTCCCAGCCAAACAACATACAGGTAGGTATGTAAGGTAAACATTTACACCAGGTAGGTACACTCCTTAGAACAATCAACTGTGGGACATCAGAAGGGCAGTAGCTGCATAAGGAGACAGCTCAGAGGGGGCAGAAATGCAGAGGAAAGGAGGACACAGGGAAAAGGTAACCACAGGGAGCAAGTAGGAAGAGCTGTTACATTATGGAGATTACAATCAATGTCATGACACTAAATGTGTATGAACTGCTATACGGAAAATGAGTATGCTCTGCAAACTTTCACCCCAATCACAATTTTAAAAAAAAGGTAAAAATAAATGGATATGTATTAGGATAAGGAAAAATTAAGTGGATCGCTACCAAAGCTATGGTGAGGCAAATCTAAGGTAACATGCCTGAAGGTTATCAAGACTACAGTGACCCATTACAAAGTTATCTCCTCCCAGAAAGAACTATGGCTTTCAGAAGATAAGATCCTCTATGAACAGTATGTAATTTACAGAACAAATGTTACACTTACAAGTACAATAAGCCTAAAACCTGTGAACAGCCTGAAAGGAAAAGACTAGAATAAAACAATCTTGAAATTCTAAGATAACACCAAAAACAACATCAGGGTTTCTCAAAACCCAAAATAAAGTTACTTAGGTAATTAATCACCATTCACTGACTTACTTAAGTATAAATACGCTGTTAGACATAATCAGCAGGCTCATACATAAAAAAATTAACTGCTTATTCAAAAAGATTACAGATAGAAAAAGGCAAGATAGAAAAAAATATTAAGTATTTGAATAGCATGAAAAGAACTTATATTAAATGTTCTCAAAAGCCAAAGAGGAAGATTTCATAGAAAATATATTACTGATTAAAAGGTCTGAACTTTGGAAATTTAGGGATTGATGTCTAATGATTAAAAAACACAGCAGTGTGGCTATCAGAAGGAAAAATGTGCCAATGTGCCCAGAGAGATTTAGGAAAATGCTTCCTACTTAAACATTTCAGCAGGTTAGAGAAATTGGCAAAATAGTTTTCAACTGGACAATAAACTCGTTGCCATCAAGTAGATTCTGACTCACAGCGATCCCACAGGACAGAGTATAACTGCATCCATAAGGTTTCCAAGGCTAGAGTCGTTACGAAAGCAGACTGCTGCATCTTTCTCCTGCAGAATGGCTGGTGGGTTTGAACTGTCAACCTCTCAGTGACCAGCAAAGCAAAGAGCTTCACCACTGTGCCACACAGGACTCCTTCACCTAGACAGTACCTGCCCTTAATCACACTCGCACTTCCCAGCTAAAGGTGCAAGAGATCCAGTTGGAAGTCTGGTTCTGAAACCTAGAAATCGGTTCTAGTTCCTCACTGACAGTATAACACACATTTGAATAGACCAACTGTTTCGCTGGCTGCTCTCAGCTATGCTGATTATGCCATGGCATTAGATCACACACAATCAACAACATGTCAAGAATGAAAAAAAGTGCCAGTTTGTTTAAAAAAAAAAAAAAAGTAATTTGATACTGTTGATAATAAATCAGGTCTTTGTGTTTAATAAATTTAGTTTACACTAATTGATTTCAAAGTGACATAGAAGACAGATCTACTGCCTGTATACACGATAGATTTTACATGTTTGGAGGCAAAGACAAATAGTGGAGAAGGAAACTAACAAACACGAGGTATTTACAGTTTCGGCACCTTACCCAAGCAATGTTGGGCATGCTGGCTAGCATCTTTCAAGTCTTTTCTTCTTACTCGTAAATGAGACAGGTGGATAACAAACATGAGGTATTTACAGTTTCGGCACCTTAGCCAAGCAATGTTGGGCATGCTGGCTAGCATCTTTCAAGTCTTTTCTTCTTACTCGTAAATGAGATGGGTGGACTAAGGATCCTTTTCAACTATAAAAGCAGTCCTTCGACTACCTACCTTGTATCACTTGTGATGAGCAAGTGAAATTCCTACGTCTACTTTTCCTCGGGAGAGAAATGCTGTTAAACTAAGTGCTGGGGATTGAATTGTGTCCCAAAAAAACACATACTGATGTTCTGGCACCTGTACCTGTGGGTAAAACTAAAACCAAACCAAACGCACTGCTGTCAAGTAGGATCCAACTCATAGCGACCCCTCCTTGGGTTTCTGAAGCAGTATTACTAAGGAAGTAGACTGCCCAACCTTCCTTCCGAGGAGTGGCTGGTGGGTTTGAATCGCCAGCCTTCTGGTTAGCAGTCAAATGCCTTAGGTACTACGTCACCAGAGTACTCGTGGGTATGACTCTGTTAAAAAATACGCTTGTCTATTACACTAATGAGGTCATGACAAAGTAAGGTGGGTCCTAACCCTAATCCCTTCTGAGTGCTACCTTATAAAAGGGAGGAATGGCATACACCATGTCACAACAGAGGAGTCTACAAGCCCTGGAGTGGTGGAAGCTATTAAAAGATGAAAGAAATAAAGAAGAACCTTCCCTGAGAGTCCACATGCTGAATTTGGACAACTAGCCACCTGAACTATGAGAAAATAAATTTCTGTTCTTTAAAGCCATCCATCTGTACATAGTATTTTTTGTTGTTAAACTACCAGGTAACTAAGAAACCAAGGCATAACCTTCGACGCCATCTATCCATGCCTCCAACTTAACCCAGGGATAATATTCTGAAGGTCACAGAAGCATGGAGTTTGATGAATGGCCCAGTTCTATGCAAGCAATTTTAAAACAAAATTACTCAAAGACAGCTAGCTACATTAGCAGCTTTTTCTACTCTCATAGATAATTAAAGCCCTTATTTGTGTAATTTATATCAGCCTCTTTGGGCTAGAGTAATTTCGGATCATTCTTATGCATTTCTTAACCACAACACCCAAATTTAAGGGATATGACTCTACTTACAGTTACGAATGTTCTTCCAGTCGATTTTAGTGAAGAAAGGATGGCAGCAAAGGCCTTCAAAATTCAGTCTTTCTCTCTGCCCACACAACAAACTTTGAATCAGATCAAGACATTCATTGCTAACTTTGGGGTCATCCGGAAACTTCAAAAATCGCTGTTCCAAAAATAAAATAAAATGATTATTTCCTTAGCAATGATTCAGCTTCTCAGGTCCCAATGTCAGGAAAGTACTTTAATCCATGCAAGCTTTTTTTTTTTTTTTTTTAAAGAAACAAAGTTTTGTAGCCTCTTAACTTTGGACCAAAAGCATATTCCCAAAATAGATGGCCTGTTCACAGCAACAGGACTAGTTCCTTCACAGGGGTTCAAAATCCTTCACAACCCCTGCTCCTCTCTGCTCCTCTTTCACCTCGTTACACTCCCTGCCTCAACAATGATGAGCTATTAAAAGTTCCTTGAAAAATATCACACTGCCATTCTCTGCCTGAGCCATTTTCCCTGCCCCGCGCCCCCATCTTACCACCCCTGGCCACCCTTTCTTCCTCATTACTCCCCCCTACACACTCCCTCTGAACTCTGACTTTGTGCATCACGCTGTACTGTGATTTATTCATGATGAAGATGAAGGAAAGCAGAGAAGACCCTTTCTTAGCCTCCACTAAACCTGGGACCCAACAATATCTGGCACAAAGTAGGTGCTAAATACATCTTATATTAATTTTACAATTTATTTTTTGTTGTTGACAATACACACAGAACATACACCAATCCAACACCAATCCAACAACTTCTACGTGGACGATTCAGTGACACAGATCACATTCCTCAAGTTGTGCCCCATTCTCACCTCCTTTTCCCAACTGACCTCCCCATAAACGCACTGCCTCCTAAGTTCCCTACCTAACCTTTTGAAATGCTGTTGTCAATACAATTCCATATAAATAATTCTTAAAAGAGGACCTAAATACATTTTTACTGAATGAATGAACTACAATGAAGATAATAATTTAGCTATCAGAGTTATGTGAAAGGAAACTTTAATTCAAGAGAAAAGGATAACGACTAATTAGGTACATAACAAAAAAAAACCAAACTCACTGCTGTGAAGTCGGACCCGACTCATAGCGACCCCTCCTTGGGTTTCCGTATTTTACTACGGAAATAGATTGCTCAACTTTCCTTCCGAGGAGTGGCTGGT
>NW_006921635.1:13997334-14004441 GCF_000298275.1 Orycteropus afer afer
TATATTTATATATATTACAGCCTGAAGAAATAAACTTAATATAGAGAAAAATACAACTAATGGGAAATAGTTTTAATTCTCTATTTTACTGTATTTCTAATTCACTTTCTCATTTAGTTTTATTATCACATTCAATATAAATACTAAGCAACAACATAGTGAAGTATCAAGCAAGGCTCCCTGTGTTATTTTGGGGAAGTTATTTAAACTCTCCTCCTCTCCGTCTCCTCATCTGTACAATAAGAATAGTAATACCTACCACAGTTTGAGAATTAACTGAGCTGATAAACTGTATTTCATCAGTTCTTAGACTCATATTAATTCACATTGAACAGCTTTTGAAATCAAGATGTATTTTATAATTAGTGAAATATCACAGATTAATTGGCAGTAATTCCTTTAGTGATTCATAAAATAACAGCACAGTTTTACAATTACTGGCAGCTAAGATTCAATAAAACAGAATTAACAAACTGTTTAGAACAGCTTTTGGCACAAAGTTGTTATTGTTGTTAGGTGCCACAGAGTCAGTTCTGACTCACACCGACCCTGAATACAGCAAAACGGCAGAATGAAAGCCTGCCGAGTGCTGCGGGATCCTCAAACAGCTACACTTGAGCCACCGTCGCTGTCACTGGGTCAATTCATCTTGTTGAGGGACTTCCTGTATTTTGCTGACCCTCTGCTTTACCAAGCGTGTTATCCTTCTCTAGGGACTGGTCCCTCCTGAGAACATGTTAAACAGCCTCACCTCGCCATCCTCACTTCTCAGGCACTCTTGCTGTATTTCTTCCAAGATAATACTATAAAGAGATCTTTTGCAACAGATTTGCCAAATGCGATACATTGTATGATTTCCTGACTGCTGCTTCCATGGGTGCTATGGATCCAAATAACAAAATCCTTCACAACTTAAATCTTTTTTGTGTTTATCATGATGTTGCTTATTGATCCCACTGTGAGGATTTTTGTTTTCTTTACACTGAGGTGTAATCCATACTGAAGAATATAGTGTTTAATCTTCATCAGTAAGTGCTTCAAGTCCTCTTCCCTTTCAGGAAGCAAGATTGTGTCAACTGCATATTGCAGGCTGTTAATGAGTCTTCTTCTAATACTGATACTGTGCTGTTCTTCATACAGTCCAGCTTCTTGTATTATTTTCTCAGCATATAGACTGAGTAAGTATGGTGAAAGGATACAACCCTAGTGCACATCTTTCCTGATTTTGAACCATGCAGTATCTCCTTGTTCTGTTCAAACGATTGCTCTTGGTCTATGTACACATTCCTTATGGACACAATTAAGTGGTCTGGAATTCCCATTCTTCATAATATTATCCATAATTTGTTATGATCCACATGATCCAATGCCTTTCCGTAGTCAGTAAAACACGGGTAAACATCTTTCTAGTATTCTCTGCTTTCAGCCAATATCTGTCTGATACCGTCAGTGATATTCTTCATCCCATGTCCTCTTCTGAATGTGGCCTGAATTTCTGGCAGTTCCTTGTCTTTGTACAGCTGCAACCATTTTTCAATTATCTTCAGCAAAATTTTACTTGCGTGTAAATTAATAATACTGCTTGATAATCTCCACATTCCATTGGGTCACCTTTCTTTGGAATGGGCACTTTCAGTTGGTTGGCCAGGTGAGCACTTCCAGTGCTGCGTCCTTTTGTTGCAACATCTCAATTGGTATTGTCAATTCCTGGAGCCTTGCTTTTAGACAATGCCTTCAGGGAAGCTTGGACTTCCTCCTTCAGTACCACTGGTTCTTGATTACATGCCACCTCCTGAAACGGGTGAATGTCAATCACTTCTTTTTAGTAAAGTTACTATTCATTTTTTCCATCTTCTTTTGATGTTTCCTGCATCATTCAATATTTTATGCACAGAATCTTTCAGTACTGCAACTCAGACTTGAATTTTTTTCTTCAGTTCTTTCAGCTTGAGGAATGCTGAGCTAGTTCTTCCTTTTTGTTTTTTAACTCCAGGTCTTTGCATATTTCATTATAATACTTTGTCTTCTTGAGCTGCCACCCAAAGCTTCTATTCAGCTCTTCAAGGTCATCACATCTTCTATTCACTTTTGCTACTCTACTTGAGAGTTTCTTCTGACATCCATGTTGGTCTTTTCCTTCTTTCCTGTCTTCTTAATGACCTTTCACTTTCTTCATGTATGATGTCCTCCCACCAGTCTTCAGTTTTAGTGTACAGTGTGTCTAATCTATTCTTGTGGTGGTCTCTAAATTCAGGTGTGATATACTCAAAGTTGTACTTTGGCTCATAGACTTGTGTTAATTTTCTTCCGTTTCAGCTTTAACTTATTGTGTTGGGTACCAGCAAGTCACTTTCAACTCATAGCGGCCCTATGTACAACAGCATGAAACACTGCCCAGCCCTGCCCCATCCTCACAATCATTGTCTTGCTTGAGACTATCGTTGCAGCCACTGTGTCAAGCCATGCCATTAAGGGTTTTCCCCTTTTTCGCTGTCCCTCTACTCTACCTAACATGATAGCCTTCTCCAGAGACTGGTTCTGTCTGACAATATAACTAAAGTACAAGAAACGAAGTCTGTCCATTCTTGCTTCTAAGGAGCATTCCAGTTGTACTTCCCTCAAGACAGATTTGTCCATTCTTCTAGCAGTCTATGGTACGTTCAATATTCTTCATCAATACCACTATTCATATGCCTCGATTCCTCTGCAGTCTTCCTTATTCACTGTCCAGTTTTCACATGCATATGAGGCTACTGGAAATACCATGGCTTAGGTCAGGCGCACCTCAGTCTTCAAAGTGCTCTTTAACACTTTAAAGAGTTCTTTTGCAGCAGATCTACCCAATGCAATACATCAGCTGATTTCTGGGCTGCTGCTTCCATGGGTGTTGACTGTTGGCCCAACTGAAAATGAGATCCTTGAGAACTCAATATTTTCTCTGTTTATCGTGATGCTGCCTTTTGGTCCAATCATAAGGACTTTTTTCTTTACATTGAGGTGTAACCCATACTGAAGGCTGTAGTCTTTAATCTTTATCACTAAGTGTTTCAAGTTTTCTTCACTTTCAGCAAAGGCCTATGAGCAACTGACAGTCTGTTGTGCAGGTAGCCCCTGGCCTTGTTAAGACCAAAGATACTGAGTTTCTCCATAGTCTCTTTCCACAGATGTAGTCAATTTGATTCCTGTGTATTTCATCCAGGGAGTTCCACATGTATATTCACCATTTATGTTGTTGAAAAAAGCTATGTACAATGAATAAGTTGTTAGTCTGGCAAAATTCTATCATGAGATCTCTGGCATCATTTCTATCACCAAGGCCATATTTTCCAGCCACCGATCCTCTGTTTCCAACTTTCACGTTCCAATCACAAGAAATTATCAATGCATCTTGACTGTTATTTTATTTTATTTTTCTTTAAATCCATTTCAGACTGCAGATGTTGGTAAAAATCTTCAATTTCTCCAATTTTGGCATTCATGGTTGGTGTACAAATTTGAGTAACAGTCTTATTAACTGATCTTCCTTTTAGGCTTACGGATGTTATTCTATCACTGACAGCATGATACCTCAGGACAGATCTTGAAGTGGTCATTCTGATGATGAACGTAACACCATGCCTCTTCAGCATGTCAGCACAGTGAACCATATGCTTATCTGATTCACAATGGTCCATACCAGTCCATTTCCGCTCACTAATGCCTAGGCTATCAATCTTTATGTGTTCCATTTCATTTCAGACAACTTCCCATTTCCTAGATTCATACTTCAGATGTTCCATGTTCCAATTATTAACAGATGTTTGCAGCTGTTTCCTCTCGTTTTGAGTCACACCCCATCAGCAGATGAAGGTCTTGAAAGCTTTACTCCATCCACATGAACTCTATTTTGAGAAGGCAGTCTTCCCTAGTCATATTCTGGCACAAACTAAATGCTATATACAATGTAAGTACTTATATAATTATTTACAAAGGCTTATCAACTTTCATTAGTCCAATTTTATTTTATTTTTATAACTATATAGAGAGAGATTTATTTAAAGGAAATGGTTCACACAATTGTGAGGCCTGCAAGTCTTAAACCCATGGGTCAGGATGAAAGCTGAAGGCTGTTCATGTCCCAAGACGCAGAAGTCAGAGCACGATAAGATGAATACAGATCAGAAAGAAAGGGAGCTGTGCCAAACATTTGTTAGTGTCATGAATGCAGGCCACCCCTTCAAAGAAACTCCTCTGCCAACTGTTTAGCTGCTTACTTCAGATCACTAAACAGGAGGTGACACAAAGTGTCTGCTAAACCACCGAGAATTACAGCCTACCAAGCCAATATATAACATTAACCATCATAGTTTCCCTTTAACTGGATAAATTTTTCAGGGGTAAGGATTTGGGAGGTGGCTGGGAAAAGAAAGCTTTAATACTGAGCTAATGAATTTCTTGCTATTATGGCAACTAGGGGATCATGTGTCTTTATTACCCCTGGAGTTTCTGTGGCAGTTCTTATAGGTGACTCTCACCACTGCTATCTATTCCTAATTTATCATCTATCTCTTCAGCCTTTTGTCTTCCTGCTTCTGCCTTGTTTTCTTATGCCTATTCATTAGTTCTTTTGTTAAAATTTTTAAATATTTGTTAGTACAATTTTTGAAAGACATTTCTCGTGTTACTTCAGAACTGACAAGTGGTTTGTTACCTGGAAATTCATGATGTTACTGAACGTTCTGGCTGACGTTCCTTCAGTGAATGGTGATTTCCCATAAATCATCTCATAAGTGATCACTCCCACGGACCACCAATCACACTCCAGGCCGTAGACGCCTTTCCCGTCCCCATTCATCACAGTCAACACTTCAGGGGCCATGTAATCAGGGGTCCCAATCGGGAGTCTGGCATTCACCTAAAAACCCACAAACAAAACGACAGCAGCAAACTTTCCATTAGCCTCCAGTAGATTGCCAACAGTCACATTTCAGACGGAAGCTGACTTGCCATTGAGTACTATTCTCTCAAGCCCTTAAACTTCCATCATCAAGTGGCACACTGTCAGGAAATGCAAACAATTTGTTGGTTCCAAAAAATTTTTTTTAAAGATTTAAAAATAAGCACATAATATAATTTAAAGGCAAAGATACAACAGTTGCTGGTGATATCACGCTTTGGTAACACACGAGAGCTGCGTATACACCTGGAATACAAGATCTCTTTCCCAATACAAGTTACTGATATGATGGAACAGCTCTTATTTATGAGAACAGTAATAAACTCTGAAGATGAACCTGTAAGATCAATCTTTCATTAATGAAAAACTGGTAGCCAGATGGCAACATAATAAAAATGTGTGCCTTATCTCTAGGTTGAAAATTTGGAAAAGTGCATTTAGAATCAACATTCCTACTTAACTGGCCTACCCACAGGGTAAGACATGATAACTTTCACCATGTGCCAAATGTTAATGGTTCATTTCCTCATCCCTGTCCCTGTGATCCCTCCCCAAGGCCCAGCAGTCCAACGGCGTCAAGCACCCAACCTTGGCAAAGGGAGATTAGAACAATATAGGAGGTGTTTTTATAAAGCTAAATGCATTCCTTTGAAAAGAATGCCCCTTTTTTCTGAGAATTTGTCCTTCTGACTGTTTCACTGTGGAAATATCCTGTTTCTCAACAAGATGTGATGGTAGAAGTAGGTTTTCTGGCCCCAACTCATCCCCACCCTTCGTAGGCAAACTTGTAAGCTGCTGTCAGTTCCCAAAATTGTTTTAAAGTTTTACTGAGCCATAGAATTTGAAGTCTAATGATTGCCTCTCAAACATTCCATCCCATCAAAATGGAAAGTCCTGACATTAGTCACATGCTGTGCTGACCAGTTCTCCAATAATTCCACATTGTAAAAGGACTTCTCTCAGGCCAGCATTTATATCCTGCAAAAGAATTTTCTCCCTATTAAAGGGTGTTAAGTGCTCCAGGGTGAGCCGAGAGATTTTCGAGGGCAGGCCCAATAACTTCAAGGATGGCTTTAGATCAAGAAAGGAAATTTGCTTTGTTTTAATTTGACTTGGGACTGAAAGGAAAGTGAATGTTTAGAGATGACAATACAAGATTTCTTTTCCCTAGATGATGAAGATCACCCTCTTTCAGCCTATAACCTTAATCGTAATTCATCTCTCTGCCCCAAGAAGCCCTCATTACAGAAAACAAACCCATTCTTTCTAATCCTTCTCTTCACCCCTTTCTAAGGCTCACACTCCAGTATACCCTTTTCCAAACCCTAACTCCAAAAAGCAGTGTACACAGTCAGCTACCCTGAGGGAGCAAGTAATTGGACCTGTATAGGCCCAGGACTGCAGTCACAGGGACATCACACTCCACTGGCATAATGTATTATACAAAAACACTGTTCTACATTCTACTTTGGTGAATAGTGACTGGGGTCTTAAAAGCTTGCAAGCAACCATCCAGATGCAATGGTAGGCCTCTACAGTATAGTAAATTACACAGTGTGGCTTTTCTAGCCATAAGTCTTTGTAAACTCCATGGTGGAATTTGCCATAGCAACTGAGTAGCTCCTGATTGTTAAAGTTATCCACCTGGGGTGCTTCTGTTGGGAGCAGCATGAAGTAATTCTCTAGGAAGTTCACTCTCTCAAGTGTGTAGAATTCTGATGTTGGGACTGGTTAGTTTGGTCACTCTGCCAGGCTCAAAAGGAGCCCTCCTAGAGGCAGAAGGAAATCCTCACTGCCAGCTGTGAGACCCAAGAGACATGCATTGCTGAGGGACATGAGAGACATGCACTGCTGTGAGAGAGACATGTACTGCTGGGAGAGAGACATGCACTGCTGAGAGAGAGAATGTCAGCTGAGAGACAGCAGGTTGAGAGAGAATGTTCCTGAACTTGAATTGTACCCTGCTGTTTCCCTAATAAACCCCATAATCTGTGAGTTCTGCACAGCCACTGCAGCGAATTATCAAACCCAGCAGAGAGGTGGTGAGTGCTGCAGGAGGAATGGTTGGCGTCAGGGTTGGTGAAAGGACTGGAGGGAGGTGACATGTCTGGCCTCGCAGGAACAGGCCTTGGGCTACTGATGGTGATTCTGTCTTCCTCTTGTGGGGTTAG
>NW_006921635.1:14005548-14006116 GCF_000298275.1 Orycteropus afer afer
CAGCCTTCTGGTTAGCAGTCAAGTGCCTTAGGCACTATGCTACTAGAGCTCCCAACAATGAACATAGAAATTTTTAAAGTAACAAAGCAAAAGGAGGAAAGATATAAAATCTTGATCTGAGTATACAATGGTAACGCTACTGTATTATCAGTTAAATGCTTACCCTTTATGCCTAATCACCATGAAGGACCATAACTACAGAATCATTAACTACCCACCATTTGCACTCGTTAGATTTTGTTATTGCCACACTAGACTGTTCAGCAGTATCGAGTTCTCCTTGTTTGCAGCTCACATGGCCACTTGTTCACAACCAAAGTATTGATGAGAGCTTGATAGTTCAGGTATAGCACGGTGATCCAGCCAAATATAGTATAAATTGTCACATGCCTCATTTTTAAACTTATGATGTTGTCATTAGGTGCCATCGAGTCAGTTTCAACTCACAGCAACCCTATGTACAACAGAATGACGGCCTAGTGCTGCATCATCCTCACAATCACTGCTATGCCTGAGCCCACCACTGTAGCCACTGAGTCAATCCATCTCATTGTGGGTTGTCTTCTTT
>NW_006921635.1:14007391-14011551 GCF_000298275.1 Orycteropus afer afer
CAGATTTATTCGTTCTTCTGGCAGTCCATGGTATATTCAATATTCTTTGCCAACACCGTAATTCAAATACATCAATTCTTCTTTGGTTTTCCTTATTCATTGCCCAGCTTTCACACGAGTGCAAGGCAACTGAAAATACCATGGCTTGGGTCAGGCGCACCTTAATCTTCAAAGTGATAACGTTGCTCTTTAACACTTTAAAGAGGTATTTTGCAGCAGATTTGCCCAATCTAATATGTCGTTTGATTTCTTAACTGCCACTTCTACAGTGGTGGATCCAAGCAAAGTGAAATCAAGCTCATCATTGGACTTCTCAAAGAGAGTCAGACAACTTTCCCACTAATCCTTGCCCCTAACAAGTATGTGATTATATAATATGTGCTCAATCATTTCCTAGTTTTCTAAATTTAATTCATTTGTATCAGAAAGTTGCAAAAGGAAAAATACTCCCTAGTTTGCTCTTTATACATCTCCCACATAGTACTTAACAGCAATTACAAAGGTTATTAATAACAATTAATGACTACTAAGTTTCCATTAGTTACTGGGCTCTAAGCACACTGAACCTGTCCAACTTGTAATGTCACATGTTTTAATGCATTTTTTTTTTTTTTAATTTTGCAGCATGCATTCGATCTTCGCTGGTTGTAAGTCAGCATCCTACGTGATATAAAATATTAAAAGTGGAACGTGCAGAGGGAGCCCAGCCTTCCTATATAGTATGTTATCTGACATGACTCAGCATTTTAAATTTTAGCTAATTGTCACTGTATTATCAGGGGAAAAAATGAAGCAGTTCAGCAAGAGATGGTTAAGAGAATGACGAGGAAACAGAGAACTAGTGCAATTCTGGGAAATGAAGGGGTAGCAAAAAGAAAAAAAACTATGGATCAACATATTCTTTTACAGACAAAAAGCAGATATAAAAAAAATCATATTATATTATACATTGCCTTTCTCCTCCCAAATCCTTCCTCATAAAATGCTTAAATATAAAACTACGTAAATCTAACTTTCCCCACCTAGCTGCCCAGGGCATAAACATACACTTGTAGAAGCAGCAAAAAAAGAAAAAGAAAAATTCTTACTATGCTATTCCTCTTGTGGAAAAGAACTCAAATCCTTCCACTCCTACATTAATCTAAAAAGGACTGTCCTTCTTTGGCATTCCAGCTGTCAAATGGGGCTGATTATCACTTAACATCTCTATAATACTCTTTGTTTACAATCTCCTTACAACCATTTTCTGAGAGCTGAATGAGACAGCCTGGAAAGGTTAGGTCTTTGTCATTTCAGATTCAGACCCACTCTTCCTACTCCCTCCCTCTAAAGTATAGTGGGAACCTAAGCCATGCAGCAGGTCATGGTACATCTCGGATCAACCCCAAATCTCTAGGCAGTAAGGTAGTTACTAATGAAAATATTCCAAAGCTGCTTGCTGAATAATATGCTTGAAACAAACTCAATGGAAGATGGAAAATGCAACAGATCTGATTCACAAAAATCCAAAATACACAGAAAAAAAGGACAGACTTTGGATGAGTACCACACAGTAATTTCAGTAAGTGTGTATTATATCTGTATACAGGCATAGCTCGTTTTATTGCACTTGACTTTACTGCACTTTACAGATAATTGCATTTTTTAACAAATTGAAGGCCTGTGGCAACCCTGCCTCAAGCAAGTCTATTGGTGTCATTTTTCCAACAGTTAGAACCTACTTTAAGCCAATAAAACATTCTCTTTAAAGGAAACCTATGTTTAACCCACCACTATTCATCAAATGGACCAAAAAATTAGTTTTAATTCTATATCCACACTTTACAGGGTTTAGATTGCAAATTACTGGTCTTCTATTCTGAACAAAGAGTCCCTGGGTTGCCCTAGATCTAAAAGGTGGGAGCTTAGAGTCCACACAGAGATGTGAGCTGCCATGAGTCAAAGTCGACTCAATGGCAACTGGTTTACTATGCAAAGGCCTTTGCCACTTAAAACAATGCAAAAAAGTCTTTCTTACCAGCTTTGCTGCATTCTGGACCTAAAAGCACAGTTATAGAGAGGTGATTCTCTCTCCAAGGGAAGCTGAGGTGCAATATTCTCAAGTGTGTGATAATGAGTGTCATATCTCTGTGACTGAAATAATCAAGGGGTGAGCCTTTTTAGCTGCACATAAATCTGAGTGCCTCTGGGAGGCTCCTTGCCTGGAGTGAAGGTTCCTACAAAAATTGGATGAAAGAACTGCAAAAAAGAACTAAAGTAGTGACACACAGAAATCTGAGATGAGCAGAAGCCCTGTCTCCCCACCGAAGGCAGGGAGGAGAGCAACTCCAGACACTGAGACAGGGCCTTACTCTTAATTCCCAGTTAGTTACCAAGCAATGCCTATGGGCCTTAATCCAGCTTACCCAAGTGGTTTTCTTATCATTGGCTATAAATTAATTGTTGTGCATTCTTCTTTTTTTTTAATTGTGCTTTAGGTGCAAATTTACAGTTTGTTTTACATTCAACATTTCATGTACATTTGGTTTCACTCCCCAATTATCATCGCCAACCTTAACTCACTCTACTCCCCTACTTCCCAGTACACACTCCCCAAGCCCCTCATAGTTATGCACTCCTGTGTGTCCTGCATTTCCTCCCTGCGAATGCTGCCCCTCTGGTGTCCCGTGGTCAATTGCTCCAATGGATGCATCTCCATAGAGTACGTGGGTACAATGCCCTGAGTTCAGTGGTCTATGTGTACATCTTGTTTACTATTGCAGAGCCAACCCCTGGGAGTGAGTTTTATTCCAGGCCCAAAGTGCATCCCAGGGCCATAGTATTGAGGGTCTCACCAGACTCCATCTGACTAGTAATTCTGGTCATAATTGTGTTTTTAGATTTTATTCCACGTTTTTCCTCCCACTGTATCCAGAATCTCCAGTTTCCATCCTTTCCTGAGTGGTTGGCATTGGTAGCTGGGCACCATCTAGTTCTTCTGGTCTCGAGATCCATCATGTCCTTGGGGCTGATTGCTTCCAAATATCCTTGCTTTTTGCACTCTTCTTCGCATTCTACAATAGGAGATAACTAGCTGCATCTTAGATGGCCACTTGAAAGCTTTGAAGTCACTACTCACCAACGCAGATTTATATATATTTTGTTGTACCAACCAAGTCTGGTGTCCCCCAATACTATGGTCCTGAGGCGGTAGATCCATTGGATCTCTCTCCCATAGTGTCTGGCTGTCTGTGAGGCATTGCTCTCTGTCTTCTGTTGTTTTTGTAAGGATTGTAGGATTCTGTTATCACTGTTATCCGTGCAAGATTAGCCTCAGCTGAATCTATCCTTGGTCTAGAGTATAATCCTGTTCACTGACCCCAATCTGATCTTCTCAGATGTTTATGTGTTTATCTGTAGCCTGGTGTTTGGTGTTAATGGTAATGCAGTATTGTGGATATACTGGTATTAATCTCTGTCATCTATATCTCATGTGCACAATTTGGTGTCCTCCCTTTCCTCAATGTTATGATGGTCATAGACTCTTTCCATACCATTCTTACCCTTGCCCACCTCAGCATGTGGCCCCCAACTAGCCCGGAATTAATCCCTCCCCTTCCCTCCTCACCCTGTTAACCTACAAAGTGAGTTCCCTTCCTTAAGCAAACCATTCCTTGTCTTTCTACAGTAATGGGTTCATACAATATTTGTCCTTCTGCAATTGACTTATTTCACTCATCATAACATCTTCCAGGCTCATTCACGTTATGAGATGATTCATGTATTCTTAGTTGTTCTTTAATGTAGCATAGTATTCCATTGTGTGAATGTACCATAATTTGGTTATCCATTCACCTGATGATGGGCATTTAGATTGTTTCCATCTCTTTCCTACAAAGAACTGTGCAGCAATGAACATAGGTGTGCATATGTCTGTTCGTGTCCTGCCTTTCACTTCTTTAGTATATATTCCTAGTAATGGAATTGCTGGGTCAAATGGTATCTCTATTATGTTTTTTAAGGAAATGCCATACCATTTGCCACAATGGTTGTACAATTTTACAATACCACTATCAGTGTATAAGAGTTCCAATCTCTCCACAACTTCACCAGCACTTGTTATTGTCTGTCCTTGTTGAACTATGCTGTTATTGCTGGGGTGAGATGGAATCTCATCACTG
>NW_006921635.1:14016336-14037436 GCF_000298275.1 Orycteropus afer afer
CCACCTCTCTGCTGGGTTCGATAATTCACTGCAATGGCCACACAGAACTCAGATTATGGGGTTTACTAGAGAAGCAACAGGCTACAATTCAAGTTAAGAAACATGCTCAGTCTCTCTCAGCCTGCCATCTCTCAGCCAACAATCTCTCTCAGCAGTGTGTGTCTCTCGGTGTCCCCCTCCCAGCAGTGATGTCTCTCAGTATCTCTCTCCCAGCAGTGCATGTCCCTCGGTGGTGTTTCTCCCAGCAGTGCATGTCTCTTGCATCTCTCAACTGCAGTGAGAGATTCTTTCTGCCTCTATGAGGGCTCCTTCTGAGCCTAGCAGAGTGGCCAAACTAACCAATCCCAACATCAGAATTCTATACACCTGAGAGCAAACTTCCCAGAATACTTTGTGCTGCTCCGAAGAGAAATACCCCAGGTGGATAACTTTAACAATTAAGGGTTACTCAGTTGCTTACGGCAAATTCCACCATGTAGTTTACAAAGACTTATGGCTAGAAAAGCTACACTATGTCATTTACTACACCACAAATGCATAAACTATTTATTATCGTAATTTCTTGGTCAACTGACCCTTTCAACATCATATAGTGACCTTTTTGATCTCTTACATTGTTTTTCACCTTAAAGTCTATTTTATCAGAAATTAATATTGGCACTCGTGCTCTTTTTTGGTTGCTGTTGGTTTGGTATATTTTTATCCACCCCTTAACTCTTACTTTTTTTTATCTTTGTGTCTAAGGTGGATCTCTTGTAGGCAGCATATCAATGGGTCTTCTTTTCTTATCCAGTCTGCCACTCTCTTTCTCTTGATTGGTGCATTTAGTCCATTCACAATGAGTGCAATTAGTGATAGGTATGAATTGATTGCTGTCATTCTATTGTGTTTTTTGGTCATGTTGTTGGACTTTCCTTGGTCCATATACTTTTCTGTGCTGAGTTCATTTGTTGTCAAGTGTTTCCTCTCTTCTTTATTGTTGGCTTTGTGCTTACTAAACCCATATGTTTTCCTTCTTTCTGGGTTTGCTTAGGGGGATTGTTAATTTTCTCTGTGGTTACCTTGGAGTGCATTCTTGTCTCTATATTTTTGGAACAGTCTGTTCTATAAGGACATTGTCCTGTTTTCCTCTCCATTTGGAAATTTTGTACCTAGAACTTTTATTCCCTGTATTTGGTTAATTGCTGTTGTCATGTGAAGATTGGCTTCCTTGATTTTTAGTTTACAATGTTGTACAGTCTTATTTTGACCATCTGTTTCCAATCTGGTTTTAGTGTTGATGTCATGTGTCCTGATTTTGTTGTTCTCTGTTGTGAGTTCTCTATTGGAAGGACTTCCTTAAGCATTTCTTGTAAGGTTGGTCTGGTTTTCATAAAATCCCTTAATTTGTTTGTCTGAGAACATCTTGATTTCACCCTCATATGTGATGGACAGATTGGCTGGATATAGGATTCTAGGTCAGAAGTTCTTTTCCCTCAATGTTTTATGTATGTTGTCCCACTGCCTTCTTGCCTGCATGGTTTCCACTGAGTAATCAGAGCTCAGCCTGTTTGATTATTATAAATAATATTTCTTTTGTCCCGGGCGGTCGCAAGACTGTCTTTGGTTTTTGTTGTTGTTATGTGCCGTCTTTGGTTTTGGAGAGTTTGATTATGATACGCCTAAGTGTTCTTCTCTTGGGATCTATCCTGTATGGGATTCTTTGAGCTTCTTGGACAAGTATCTTTCCTTCCTTCATGATTATGGGATAAATTTTCTGTTTGTACATCTTCCACAATTTTCTCAGTGGTTTTTTCACCTCTTCTCATTCTGGAATCCCAATGAGGCATTTGTTGTTTCTTTTCATGTCGTCCCATACAACTCTTAGCGTCTCTTCATTTTTCTTAAATCTTTATTCTGATTTTTCTTCATACAGTCTGGTGTCAAGGGATTTATCTTCTAGTTGGGAAATACATTCTTCCACCATTTCTAGCCTATTCTTTTGTGCTTCCACTGTGTTGTGTAATTCTGTAATTTTGGTATTCATCTTCTGGATTTCTAACTGCTGTTTTTGTATGAGTTCTGATTGTGTATTGATCTTATTATTTTGTTCTTGAATGGTTTTCTTGACTTCTTCCAGGGTACTGTCTTGTGTTCTCCTTGCTTCTGTTTAGAGTCTCCTTAAGCTTTTGTAGAGCTCTGTAAACATACCCTCTAAATTCCTGCTCAGATAATTCTATTGCCTCCTCTTCCTCCATGTTTAATGAGACCTTTGTTTGGGATTTTATTTCTATTGTCTTATCCTGTTTTTTGTTTGATTTGAGGTTGCCTGTTGTTTCCTAGACATTTTGAAGTTGTCTTTAACTGTCAGTTATGTATTGATTTGTTTTGTCTGGATTTTATGATTTATTATTTCTGCAAAGGTGCAGGTGCTATATTTTATTTATTTATTTATTTATTTGTTTGGTTATTAACTCAGGTGTGCTGAGTTGCTCCACAGTTTTCTTTGTGATGATGGAATCACTGTGTGGAATGTGGATGCAGGTCTCTGTTGGTTGTGAAGAGGGGTTTAAGATTCAAGCCAACAGGCATTGTGGTGGCTTAATGTGGTTTTTTGATAAAGGTGGGTGCTAAAGGTAGCTCCATCTGGTGGTTCAAATCCATCAGCCACTCCTCAGAAGGAAGGTTGGGCAATCTACTTCTGTAGTGATATTGCCTCGGAAACTCAAGTAGGTGTCACTATGAGTCAGGTCTAACTCCACGGCACAAAACAACAACAAAGCTAGCTCCAAGGAGTGGCCACAGGTCCTCCAGTGCATTTCTTCCACTACCCCAGGGAGTCCTCTGATGACCTATCTCGCACGCCGGTTGTTGCTCCGCAGGGCAGGTTCCTCTATTCTTAATTCTTCCTGGCTGGTCACACTGTCTCTTCCTCCTTTCTACTCCTACTCCCCTGCGCCTGGCATTCTCTGACTTAATGAGCTGCTCAGCGCACCAGAATCCCCACTTCAAACTGTTGCCCCTACTTTTTCAGGCACTAAGATGCTAGAGGAAACGAACATGTGGGATACAGGTAAGACACCATCTTCCCGTGCCTCAATTGTGCTTTCTGACCCTTCTCAATTTACTGCATTGATTCTTACCAGGGGTGAAGGGAAGAAGAGAGGGTATTTTGTCTCCAGGGGACATTTGGCAATGGCAGGAGATATTTTTGGTTGTCCCAACAGGTGAAAGGAGGTACCACTGACACTTAGTGGGTAGAGGCCAGGGTTGATGCTAAATATCCTACAATGCAGACGAAAAATTATCTGGTCCAAAATGTCATTAATGGTAAGGCTGTGTTATCAAACTATGGGTGCTGTACTTAGGCTGCAAATGATTTCTAGATGCTGAATTTATTTATCTCATAAATGGATTCTTTAGGTTTTTGAAAGCTAGATGATAAAACTGCATTGTTTAATATTTTCCTTATGCTTTATTCCAAAAAATTCCATACCTAAGTTTTTGTGCCTGTTTCTGAAGTGTCCATAGTAATCTTTAAAATATAAAATATTTTGACTCGACAGCAAACAACAACAACAACAAACTAATTCTTAATGATCAAGGAAACAGATTTCTAAGAGCATAACCTGCAAAAATAAAATAAAATAATGATGCTGCTGAGGTTGAGAAACCCTGACTATGGACAGCACAGGCAGCTTGTTTTCCCAAGGGCCTTCACTCCAAGTACATGATCTCAAGTCTGCCTCAGATCAGCATTGCAGGGAGGCTAGATGTTGGCATCCAGAGTGAACGCAACTGTAAGACTTCTAACATCAACCTGATTAATACCTATCTTTCCTCCAAAGAACTTAAGCAAAAAGGCAATTCCATATATTGTCCCTTATAGAAAGGATTTAACTCTCAGATCTGGAAAAGCAGCTTCTCTAACCTCTTAATTTCTGCATTTGAATTAAAATCAATATTTTCTAAACAACGATAAAATGCCAAGTTCCTAAAGGTATGTCTAAGTCACTAAGTGGCTCAGTTGTGAAATCAAGTCTTAAAACTCAAGTGGACTTTCTCTTAGACCTATCACATTTCAGTACGTACCAACTTTTAAGAAGATTTTTTAAATCTAATTTACTTTCACTTTATCATCTTTTTTCCTACAGTATTCTCACTCTTGAGGTTAATAGCTACCCTCCAGCCTTCCTGACTAGCATGTGGAATGTGGTTTAATTTTTACCAAAGATCTAAGACTTAAATGTGACATTTTGAGCACTTGGTTCTTAACATTTAAGGACATTTCATTTGAATATTCCAGTAATTAATTTCAATTTTCCTGCACGGGAAATAGAGGACCAGAAGGCTAGATTTCATCAAAATATTTCAAAAGTAAAATAAGTAATATCACAGAAGACAGACTATAACAAGCAAGGGAAAAACAAAATAAGCCATTTTTTTTCTTTTTTCACCAAAATATAAGAGTATTCCTAAAAATGTTTTGTAGGGTTATGAACAGGTATTATACATAAAAAGGTACCAAAGTCAAGTGATCTGGAAAATAGCTCTGTGTCTCATCCCCATGGAGTCATTTCATACACTGGTAGAAGGCTCCAACCCATCTCTCAGTTTTATGCAGTATTTCCCAAACTTATGGAGCCATAGTATAACATCTATTAAGCTATTTCATTCCACTTCATTACCATTTTATTTGATTTCATTTTAGCAGCTGATCCAAAATCCACCAGCTTAATATGCCCTGTTCGGTCAATAAGAATATTCTCAGGCTTGATGTCTCTGCAAGAAAATTGGGGCCGCATATTAGTATTAAGGTCTTCTCCATACTAATCAACAGGCAATTGCTAATTGAGAATATGAAATTCTGTCAAGAATCTTACTGCATCTGTTCTACTATATAGACCCCCCCTATTGATTAGCATACATTTGCAGAACAGATTTAAGTAAAAAAAATAATTATTATTATTATAAAATAAGCAGGTGCTATTAAATGGATTATTTCTTATAGAGACACACATTTGACATTACAGAAACTAAGGCCAAAACAATCTAGGGGACTTAGCCAAGTTCATGTAGCTAGTCAATGGAATGCTAAGATTCTATTCCAGATTTCATGATTCCTGGTCTAGCCATAATTCCATTACCACATTCTCAGAAGTACCTAAAATATTAGATGAGTGACGACATGTAGAAACCAGGGTTTCAAATCAGTTCAGTCATGGCTGATGAAGCAACACTGGAATGAATCCAATTTTTTAAATGTCGGTGAACTAACCAGAAAGGTAAATTACAGGACAAAGCACTGCTAGAAACTTAATCTCCCTCTTAGAAAACAAGGGCAGCATGTGTGTAGCATAGCAACAAAATCTCTTGACCAGCTGAGTCAAAAACAGTGGTGCCTGGCTCAAAGATGGCAGCCGACCATCCTGTTTCGAATGCACGTCACTCTCCACGATCCTGGCAATAATCCAATCTCTTGCATCAGGTTCCTGAAAGGGCTTATTACGCCTCTTCTGAGTCTCACATTCCAGGACTTTGACCATCATTTTTCCCATTCCAATTAGCATTACAGATCATCCACATTTTTAAAATTTAGGTCTGTTTCAGTTTCACTTTGCCAGTCATGACTGAACCAGTTTAAACCAGTCCTAAGCCCTAGTAGAAAGAATTTTTAGAACTCCATTGTAAATTACTCATGGGTGCAGTTAGGATTACAACAAGGTATTCTGCTCCAACATGGTATGACAGTTCTTTTTGCAAATCAAATTCCACTTTCCTACCACATAACCCAAAGAACCCGTGCAAGATGCGCAGCCTTAGCAGCTACATTAATAGCTCTTACTAGCCAACTTCACAACATCACATTTCTAAATCTACTCCACTGTTCAAGAAGCAAGCTGAAGTATCTGCCATTCTGGAAAGCTGACTTTCATCCAGTTACAGGTCAAGACTAGGAAAAAACTGGATGGAACATTATTTTGATGCTAAAATTATTCATCCAAGAAAGAAACTCTTCCATGATACAGACAAATCCTGCATGTGCCACCAGGGTCTCACTTACCGATGTACATATCCCATCTGATGAACGCTGTGAACTGCCAGAATCAGTTCAGCTAGGTAAAATTGAATCATATTTTCATCTAATTGGTCCTCGTATCTATTCAAGAGTGACAGCAAGTCCCCTCCAGGCTGATATTCCATGACCTGTATAGAATGCCAGTTATTAATTCTTCACACAACCAAAAAAGGGAACACCTCAATTAGATCCTCAAATTCTGCCTGACGTGTTATAATTACAATGTCTTCACAAAGCAATGAAGGTATGCAAGACATATTGTAAGTGATGCAGGATGAGGTCTCTGCCCTAAGGAAATTACATCTGTTACCCACGAGAATCAATATAATGAAAGACTAGTCTCAGGCACCATGCATGATGTTTGCAAGGCAAGCTTGAAAAGTTGAATTAAATCCACCCACTCAATCTCCCACCCAAGTCGACACCCCAGACATTCCCTAGGATTAGGTACACAGCGTAGATGGAAATTCCTGGAGGGCAACAAACTCTCATGCATCCTTTTTGCATCCCTCTTAGCACTCAGCAGAATACAGGAGCTGTGCAATAAATGTGATTCAATCTTTTCCTTTAACAGCCAGGTAATCTGACGGTGTCTATTAAAAATTTTAATGTGAATATACATCCTTTGACCTAGTAATTCCACTTGCAACAATTTGTTTTATAGATACTTAAAATGGTTTGCAGATAAACAGATTCACTACAGTGCTGCTTATGACAAGAAAAAAAAATTGTATATCATCCAAGTATCCATCAATAAAAGACTAGCTAACACATTACATATCCAAATGAAGGGATATGATGCACATATTAAAAATGGACTCAATCTATTCATTCTGCTATAGAAAGCTGTCTATGATAATAAAATGTGGCAAGTATGACCCTTTTTTTGTGAGAAAAAGCAAATTATTACAATTGTTGATATATACATAAGAAAAGAAATCTAGAAAAAGAACATAAAGCCTCGGGTAAAATTTCTGACTAGCAAAAACACATCGTCTGCCCCAAGGAACTGAACTCTTTCCCTCTTATTGATGACAACAGCGTGATGTTACTGACTCAATACGTGGCTATAAGGCCAGTTGGCCTAGGGTGGCTTCAAAGGCCAACTCAGTGACCTTCTGTTTCATCCCCTGTGAAAAAGGGTAAGACTATCCCCCTCTGAGGACTGCATGAGGATCAAGTAAGACAATCTCCCCAGAGGGCCTGGTACAGTGCCTGGCACCAAGGACGTCCTCCACTTCCCTTCCTCTCCCCCTTTATTGCATGCTCCTTTCTGTTCTGGATGCTGAAGAGCTGGGACCTATTTTGAGCATCACTGCAACCATGTTAACCTTCACTGGGTCCCCCTGCCCTTCACTAAGATTGTCCATTTTATTAACCATGCTATAATTGCCATATGTTTTAGGTCATCTCAAATTCTTTCTGGAAAAAGGCAAGCTCAAAAAAAAAAAAACTTCTTGAAAACTCTCAGTCTCTCAGACTACAGCATTCCAGAAGCCAACTCTGGGATATGAATCCTGACTACCACCATCCAAACTCGTCCTTGGTTTTGGTCCAGAATTAGAAGAAAGCTCTAGATGGTCAGACCTGGAATGTCTGCACATAACCCAAAAGGCTCCAGGCTGGTCCCATAAAGAGTCCAGGAAGTCTGCCCAACACCAAGGAATCCCCAAACCAGAGACCCCTGGAAGAGCAGTGACTTGCATGTCCTGTATGGGGGCTCCAGGTAACCTGGGTGTCCACCCCATTCAGATACAGACATTCACCTAGAGATACACGACAATCCCATTTGAAGAATTAGGTTCCATATGCAGTAGCATTTGCTGAAAAAGTTGATTTATAAACTAATAAGAATAGCAATACTGAGAGAGGCAGCAGCTAAAATGCATACTTTATTTCCCCAAAATTTACAGCAGACATAAGCTACTTGTCCCAGCCCCACAGGAGCCCAAAGGAACCACCTGGCTGCCTATATTCACCCACTCATCCCAACCTGGTTCTCCAAAGGCCTTGGGTATGTGGGTGAATTCTAATTTGTACGTCTATTTTAAATATATATTGACATTAAAAATGTCTTAAACATCCCCCAAAAAAGAAAGAAATTCACAGATAATAACAGAAGCATTCATCCTTTTAGAACTGAAATGTCTTAAAATAAGAACAATGCATATTTATGACGACACACTGCAGCTATAAATTTTCTAATCCAGCTCTATTAAGGAAGTGAAGAAAACATAACAGCTTGTAAGTTTAAGGCTCAGAAAGTCAAAGGCATAGCAGTCTCTGGCAACTTTGAAGAGCTCAGAAACTGACCACTACTTAGTATTCAGCAGCTACTCTTAAAGACTCTACTTGTAATGACCAGTAAAATAGTTGAGAAAATAAGAAACACCTCTCAGAAAGTAAAAATCCTATATTCTACGCTCTTATGCAGAAGATCCAATTCCCTGAGCTGAAAATCTCCCCCTCGAAACTAGTTTTTTCTATGAATCAAGCAACTTCCCATTGAAGCATCATCACTCAAAACCAAGCTTAACTGAGAAAATAAGCAACAAAACTTGTAACAGCTAAAGGCAATAAGTTCCTTAACACATGGCCAAAATGACAGATCTCTAGACAGACTGGGTATCAAAGAAACTAATCAAATTTGATCCACAGACATGGAATCAAGTTGTCATTGTTAGCTGTCATCAAATCAACTCCAACTCATGGCAACCCAATGTACAACAGAATAGAACACCGTCCAGTCCTATGCTATCTTTATGACTGATGATATGCTCAAATCCACTGATGTGGCCACTGCATGTTTTGAGGGCCTTCTAACCTGGAGGGCTCATCTTCTAGCACAATATCAGGCACTATTCTGCTGTGATCCATAGCGTTTGCACTGGTCAATATTTAGAAGTAGATTACCAGGTCTTTCTTCCTAATCTTCATCTGAAAGTACCACTGAGGTCTGTCCATCATGGGTGTTTCGGCTGGTATGTGAAATACATACATACAATTGAATGTTACTCAGCCAGGAGGAGAAATGAAGTCCTGATACATGCCACAGGATGGATGGAGCTTGAAGACATTTGCTGAGCAAAATAAGTCAAACACAAAAGGACAAATATTGTATGACCTCACTAATATAAAAAGACAAATGTACAGAGACTAAAGTTTATTGATGGTTACCAGGAACGGGAGAGAGGGGGAAAAGGGGGGTTATTGGTGATGGGAAAATTGCATTGTAATTTTAATTGCTATCAATATGTTGTACATCTGTAAAAACTTGAATTGGAAAAAGTTGTGTGAAAGATATCACATACACAAAAACAATGACCAAACACCTCATGGGATTTGGTTCCTTAGTTTGGAGGTTTAGGGTCATGATTTCATGCGACATCCCATGTAATTGGCCTATTGAAACGTGTTCAATGTTTGTGTTCTACCTTCCACTTGGTTGTGTAGTACCTGAGATCTTAAAAGCTTGCAAGCGGCCATCCAAGGCACAGTTGGTCTCTACTTAGCTAGAATAATAGAGGTTGGAGGAGAGTCAGGAATAGGAAAAGGATATGGAATGTGTGGCTAACTTTCTCCATGAACAACTGCTTCCTTTGCTAGGAGACCAGAAGAACTGGATGGTACCCAGCTACCAGGACTAAACAATTTGATCAAAGATCCAAAAAATCATGATCAAAAGGGGTAAAATACAGAACAGAATTTCTACTTCTCATAGATTCTAGACATTCTGAAGCCATGAAGAGTGGATGAACTGCTGAAACCACTGCTCTGAGATAATCTTTAAACCTTAAACCAAAAATATCCCCTGAAATCTTCTTAAAACCAAACAATATTTTAATTTAACTAATTTAAAAAGAAAAGGTCTGCTTTGAGCAATACACACTTTTAAGAACTATCTATATGAGATCACAACTGTGATAGCAATTTGAAAGATTAGATAGAAACCATAGGGGGCAGTAAGTTTATGTTAATGAGAGAAGAACAGCTTAGAGAAGGAGGGTGAATGCCCAGGAAGAATGCAGTTGGTGTTACTGAATTACACATTCAGAAACTGTTGAACTGAGGGTGTTTTCCTGTGTATATTCTCAACAAAAACAAAATAAATAGCATTTAAACTAAAAAGAGAAAGAAAAGAGACAAAACACCTGAGGCATGGCTTTCAGCATCACAGCCACACGCAAGCCCCCAGAGTATGACACGCTGATAAAGAGGCAGTGAGGATCCACATTACCACACCGAAAATTCCAGCTGTGCACCACTAGAACAACGGAGTTCAGAGAGCCAGTGAATAAATATGACGGTCTCAAGATGTTACCTGTATCCCAAAACCACCGTACGCAGTGTAGGTGCTCATCCTGGTATAAATGGAGCCAACGGGGAAGAAAGATAGCTCGTGGGCTTAAAGGTACAGAAATGAACCAGGATTTGGTGTTTCCAGAAAATATTTTTGGACTTTTAAAGGTGGTATCAAATCAACAAAAGTACCACTGAAAGTCATAAACGAGGAGTCTTTAAGCCTTCGTACCAGATGACTTGCTGTGAAGCAAAGATCAGGGTCAGCAGCACAGATTAGAAACAGTTTAAGGCCAAAGTCACCAGCGAGGCTCTGTCAGAGGGTCTATTCACAGCATGTGGTTTTGTCTGAAAATGTGACTCTGTCCTTGAATTCTATTACTCAGAGATGCCCAAGGAGGTACTGATTCCACACAGAGTGGCGTCAAATCCAAGAAGCTGCAAGCCCTCTAGGGCAGGACTCCCCAAACCTGTCTGCCCATCAGTCACTGGGAAGCACTGTTTAAAAATGGGTTGTTGTTGTTGCTATGTGCCATCAAGTTGGACCCAACTCACAGCGACCCCTCCTTGGGTTTCCAAGGCGGTTATCACTATGGAAGTAGATTGCCCAACCTTCCTTCCGAGGAGCAGCTGGTGAGTTTGAACCGCCAGCCTTCTGGTTAGCAGTCAAGTGCCTTAGGCACTATGCTACCAAAGCTCCTTTAAAAATAGGTAAGACATACTTATTCAGGCAAACAAATATGTGAGCACCTGCTATGTGCCCAGCACTACTTCTAACACAAGGAATACAGCAGTGAACAACAGATCAAAATCCCTGCCTTCATGGAGCTAACATTCTAGGGAATTAAAAGGTATTTAAAAATAGTAATAGTAAGCAGTATAAAAGGGTAAAGACTATCTCCTTCCCATTCCCACCACGGAGGGGAACTTGTTAAAGATAAGAGTCCAGGGTCCAATCTCAGTGTGTTCATCAACTAATCTAAAGGTGGGCAGTTCAAACCCACCCAGTGGTGTCACAGAAGAAAGGCCTGGTGATGTGCTTCCAGAACTTGTTAGATGCCACTGAGTCCTTTTCAAGTCAAAGAATAGGATTTTCTTGGCTGTAATCTTTACAGGAGCAGGTAGCCAAGTCCTTCTCCCACAGAGCAGTTAAGTGATTACAAAACCCGAACCTTTTAGTTAGCAGCCAACTGCTTAAGTGTTTGTGCTAGCAGGGCTCCTGTCTACAAAGATTACAGTCAAGAAAACCCTATGGAGGAGTTCTGCTTTCTAACACATGGGGTCGCCAGGAGTCAGAATTGACTTGAAGGCAAGGAGTTCACCCCAGACTTTACAGACCAAGCACCATAGGTGAGGTCCAGGAATCCACATTTTCAAACAACTACCAGGGTGATTCTGATACACCTAAGCCAACATCGTATTGGGGGCTCACTGCTGATGAGGCTGTAGAACCAGTGTGGCTTCCAACTGCAACCAAATTAACTTTCTTCATAGAGGTGTCCCAGTATGAAACTGGGCTTTAATACAGCCATAACTTCTGCTTCTATGACTACCTGAAGACTTTTTGCATATCAAGATAAGATCACTGACAACAAAGGTCTTGAATAGAACCAGTCCATTAGCACTGAGGCAATGATCTTCCATCCACACCAGGACTGGAGAGAGACCTCCTGCGCCAATGAACAGCTGCAGGTCACCCACATGGTGATCATCAAGGCACCGCAATCAAAGGTCAGGGAGACAAGGGAGGGGGAAAAAGCCCTTCAGTGAAATAGCCCTTAACAATGTGGCATCACTGAGGAGGGCTGAAAAGCACAGCAGCAGGCAGCCAAGCCTGGCCTGGCGTGCAGCACTCTTAAAGCAAAGACTTTCAGGCCAAAAGAGACACCCCTTCTGATGGCAGCAGCTGCAGATGTTAATTAAAGGGCAAACCGTACATGTGTTTCGTTTGGAAGGAGCGGCTGCTTCTCTGTTGGTGTTTGCATCAACACCCCAAGCACTGGGATGGCAATTTCCATCAGCCATGTTGCGCCTGAAACAAAGGACAGGTGTGTGTGTGTGTGTGAGTGTGTGTGTGTGCATGCAGCGCATACGTGGATAGGGATGAACATCTGATAGTTCTGTAGTACTTCATTGCAATTTGCATAGGGTGTCATTGGAGGCATGCTGTGGTGGCCACCTCTTAGAAATGTCTCCTTGAAATGCTGCAGTTATGATCAGCATGACTGACAAAGTGCCATGAAAACGTAACGATGCTATCTGACATCATTATCTATTCCTTCTAGTGCTGCTGGTCTTCAGCATGCAGGAGGAGGAACAGGGTCCTCTACGCAGAATGGCCCCAAAATTATTATTCTTGAAGAGCAAAGTAGCTGAGAGAAAAAGAGAGATGGTCCTTTATTTCAAAGAATATGAATCCCAACTTGATTCATCCATCCACTCAAAAAATCTTTATTGAGGATGGAATCAGCCAGGGTCCCGGCAAGAAACAGAAAACACACTCAAACTGCGTAATTGAGGATGTTAATTAATGAAGGGGCTTTTGCAAAGGTTCAAAGGAAATAAACAAGGAATGGTGAAGCAGCTGGGGTAGCACCAGCAGGGGAGCAGTACCACTCCTTGGCCTGAAGGGGCAAGGAAAGGGATCTCAGGCACTGAGTGCACTGTTAGTGAAGGGGCACCAGCAGCAGCAGGAACCAGAAACTAGCCACAGCTGTTGCTGTTGTTGTTAGCTGTCACTGAACTGGCCCCTGACTCATGGCGACCCCATGCACAACACGACTGAACTGACTGTTAGGACCTACGATGTATTCACTGGCTGACTTTCAGAAGTAGATGGCCAGATCTTTCTTCCTAGCTGGTCTTAGTCTGGAAGTTCCACTGAAACCTGTTTAGCATCATAACAACATAGAAGCCCCCACTGACGATGACTGGCGGCTTTGCTTGAGGTGCATCAGCTGGGAACCGAATCCCGGTATCTCAACTAGAAAGTGAGAATTCTAAGCACCGCACCACCACAACCAGACCAGTTGTAGCTACCAGAAAATGTTTGCAAAGTGTGGTCCCCAGACCAGCACCAGCAGCATCACCTGGGAACCTGCTAAAAACCAAACCAAACTCAATGCCATCAAGTCGGTACCGACCCATAGCAACCTCTCCTTGGGTGTCTGAGGCAGTATCTCTACGGAAATAGATTGGCCAGCATTCCTTCCGAGGAGTGGCTGTTTGGTTTGAACCACCAGCCTTCTGGTTAGCAGTCATATGCCTTAGGCACTATGCCACCAGAGCTCCCAGGAACCTGTTAGACATGCAAATTCTAAGGCCCCACCTCAGACCTACAGAATGAGAAACTCTGGAAGCAAGGCTCAATAAACCTGGACAACATAACTGAATCATGCCTCTGAAAATGGTAAGATTCTCTATCACTCACTTGAAATATGGTGCCTTAAAAGACCAGGACACAAAACAACTGTTTAGAAGGCAGAGAGAACTCAAAGAACTCCCCTAGGCAACACACTTAGCAATTGAATTGGGGTCAATAAGAGGTATTAATATCTCATTTTGCCGATGAGAAAATTGAAGCTGAAAAGGCCAACAACTCCAGCGAGACCAAAGAAGGAGCAGGAGGAAAACAAAAAACATCATTCTCAAGCACAGCCTCCTTCGGATGGCCAGGCGGCTTCCAAACCCTGGCTTCTGAAGCAGCAACACAGGAATATGCTGGCGAGTTTTGAGACATGCCTGAAAACTGGATAATCTTACCCGAGAGATCAAAACAGCACATGTCTCACTGTCAAAACTATCAGAAACTGCCATATTTCACTAAAATAAACAATGAAGTCATATTCATTAGCCCTCTCCAGATTCCCAGTGATAGCAAATGGTGTTCACACAGGCCATGGGTCACTGCCTAGAAAAGAGTTCTCTTCCAAATTTGTGCTACCTAGGAAGGAAGCATGGCCCTTGAAACTGCCCAGCTGTGGGTTGAAAGTGAGAGAGGAAGTGTTACGAATGAATCCCAAGCAGGATCTCAGAATGAAGGAGATACTGGCAGTATGAGTGCAAGCACCGGAGCTAGAGGCCTGGCTTCACATCTCAGTTCTGCCTGTTACCTTCTCCGTGTACCTGTGTCAACCTCTGGCAGCCTATTAATTGCCCCCCAAAATCTATTCTGCCCTTCTTCCACAGTAATAGAATTTTAGCTGCATTGTCTAGACCAGACATTTCCCAGCTTCCCTAGAGCTCTGGTGGCACACACAGTGCCTACGGCATTTGACTGCTAACTAGAAGGTTGGAGGTTCAAACCCACCAGCTACTCCACGAAAGGAAGACTGGGCAATCTACTTCCGTAAAGATTTACTGCCTCAGAAACCCAGTGGGGGTTGCTATGAGTCGGAACCGACTCAATGGCCATGAGTTTCTGTTGTTTTGGTTTGGTTTGGTTTTGGTTTCTAGAGCTAAACATTGTCATGTGACTGAGCTCTGGCCAACAAAATGGGAGAGGAGATGATATGCCCAACTTCCACGTCATTTTGTGTAACAAGAATTTGCTTGGCCTGGATTTCTGCTCTTTCCTCCTGCCAGCCAGCTGGGAAAAGGACATGAAGGCTCCACCCTCAACCATTCAGGAGACAACAACACCCTTGGGAATAGGGGAGCAACAAAACAGAAAGAGCCAGGGTCCTGTGGTTATCACATGCAAGAGGGTTGCCCAGCCCAGACTGTATTTTGGAGTATCTTTGTCACAGCAGTTTAGCCTATAACCTAATGAATACATTTCTGTGTGTAGCTAGGAGAAAATATCTGGAATGAACAGAGAGAAGGCATGTAAATCACACCAGGGGAAGGAGGTTCATGAACTAGCTACATGCTCAAAGCAAGGACAGCCTGAAGAGACCTGCTGTCACTGTCAGCAGCTGCTGAGTCAGGCCCAGACTCAGAGTAACGCCATGCATGATGGGACACCACCAAGTCCCACACCACCTCCATGACAGGCTGCAGATTGGACCATCATGATTCGTTCCACTGAAATGTGTTCAGCATCACAGCAACACACAGGCCTCCACTGACATGGGTGGGGCTGCACACTGAGATGGTGGCTGCACAGTGAGGTGCACTGGCCAGGAACTGAACCAAGGTCTGCACGTGGAACGTGAGAACTCTCCCACTGAACCACCACCGCCTCAGCCTGAGATGACCTACACTATGAAAAGCATCAATACAAAAACAGCAATCTTTAGGACTCTCACAAAGAATTTAGAAAGAATAATACTGTAAGTTGTTGTTGTTGTTGTTGTTTGCCGTCGAGTCGGCCCCGACTCATAGCGACCCCTCCTTGGGTTTCTGAGGTAGTATCACTACGGAAGTAGGATTGCCCAACCTTCCTTCCGAGGAGTGGCTGGTGGGTTTGAACCGCCAGCCTTCTGGTGAGCAGTCAAGTGCCTTAGGCACTATGCTAGCAGAGCTCCTAATACTGTAAGTAGTGAGTTGTAAAACAATCTTCCCTTTGTAAGACCAGCTCCTTCAGCGGAAGGACACTGGTGAAAGCATCTGTTACACAGAACTAAGCAGATTTTATCATGCACTAGATCAACAAAGCACTGTTTCCACGGGCCACCTGCCAGAACATGGGACTGGCCTTGTTATACAGAACCAGACATTACAACGGAGTTTGCTGCAATCTTCTACATACCACGAAATAGTAAGCCATACTCACTGCTATGCATCGGCAAACGGCATTGTTTTTTTTTGTTTAATTGTGATTTGGGTCAAAGTTTACAGAGCAAATTCACTTTCCATACAGCAACTCACATACACTTTGTCTCACAACACTGACTGCAATTTCCCACAATGCAACAGCTCCCCTTCTACTTCCTCCCTGTGTCCTTCCCTCCATGAACTCCTGCCCCCTGAGCTGTCTCCCGGTGCATAAGCAGCCCTTTTCCTCCCATGATTATTCTCTCCAAGGAGTGTATCTACCTAATATAAATGTTCAGTTCATATGCCTGTCTTTTGTTTGGCTGGAAGCCACAGGTGTGGGTTCAGTTCCAGACCTGAAGGGCAGCTAGGGACCATAGTTTCAGAGGTTCCACCAGGCTCTACCAGACTAGCAAACCTTGCAAATGGGAATTTCATAACTATCAAAATTCAAAAGGACCCAAGCTCAATCTCCTTGCACTGCACTCCATATTTTGAAAATGTCACTGGGTCTATTTTGAATGATTCACTCTACAGAGCAAAACTCATATTATGAACATGATATAATTTTCTTAACACAACAAGTAAATTTGTATACAAATCACACATCTATGAAATTAATCATGCATTTACCCAATAAATACTCCTCAAACATGTGTTCCTGGGTGGTATGGGTTATCGAGCTTGGCTGCTAACTGAAAGGCTGGGGCTTTGAGTCCACCCAGAGGTGCCTCAAGGAAAGTCCTAGCAACCGACTTCTGAAAAAGCACCACTGAAAACTCAGTGGGGCACATACAGGGGTTGCCACAAGTCAGTGTGTGCTGGCTCAACAGCAAGTGGTTTACTGGTGAACTCCACTGGGAGCAAGGGAGACATCATCACTCCCCTTATAGAGGAAGTAGCATTGTGGAGAGGAACACGCATCCACTAAGGGGAAGACAGGCACTAGGAGCCTATAGCAAGAACTCACCCCAGACTCAGAGGGTCTAGGAAGGGTTTCTGGAAAAACTGACATTTCATCCAAGCCCAGAAGGAGAAACACAAGTCAGCGGCAAATGGCGGAGAAGAGTGAACACATGCACAAGGGTCAGAGGCAAGTTCAAAGAAATAAAGGAAGTTCCGGATGAATGCAAAGTGAATGGCGAGACACAGCAAGCACCCAGGCTAGATCATCCACGAGAAGGGCCTTGTCAGACTGAAGAGTCTGGACTTCATCCAGAAAGCAGCAGGGATTAGGGGCAGGGGGATTCATTTCTTTTACTCTTCACTGATCATCAATACACAGTGTTTATTGATCAGCCCATATGCATATCTGATTCCTTATTTAAAACCATGATACCAAACTAAAACCAAACTTCACGGCCATCAAGTTGACTCCAATTCATAACAACCTCCATTGGGTTTCTAAGGCTGTAAACTTTTTCAGACCCAAACTGCCTCATCTTTTCTCTGTATAGTGACTGGTGCGTTCAAACCACTGATCTTTTGGTTAGCAGCCAAATGGCTTAACCACTACACCAGCAAAGCTCCTCTAAAACTATGATAATATACTTAAAATCAAAGAATACTGGGGATGGATTTAACTGGTTATTTAAAAAAGGGCTCTAATGTAAAACAGATGAACATGAAATGAAAATAGAGAATTGAGAGCCTGTCCTGCTCCCTCCCTGGAATATAATACCAAGGCCCTGCTCAGAGTTTCTCAAAAGGGTGAATCTCTATCAGTCACTCTGAGCAATTCTGAAAACTTCAGATTCCTAGGCCCTGCCCTGTTCCTCTGGGTTAGACTCTAGAAATCTGCATTTTTTATGAGAACTTGCAGTGACTCATGTGTATGCTAAATCTTCCAGCTACAACAGATCCAGATGGACGAGTGGGACTAGGACATGTGTATTTTTGTTGTTGTTATTATTGAGGATATACACAGCAAAACACACACCATTTCAACAACTTCTACGTGTACAATTCAGTGACACCAACCACATCTTTGAGTTGTATAACCATTCTCAGCCTCCTTTTCCGAGCTGTTCCTCCCCCATTAACATCAACTCACTGCCACCTAAGGTTCCTATCTAATCTTTCGAGTTGCTGTTCTGCAGCAGGGACTCTTGAAGGGTCTTGGCAGAGAGATGACTCTGGCTTCAGTGTTTAGAAGACCTGGGGAGAGGACAAGACAGATGACAGAGAGAACACATGGAGGTTATCACAGCAATACAGGTAAGAGAGAACGGTAGCCAGAACTCACACAGCAGGAGCTAGGCCAGAGAGGAGAGGTAGCTTTTCATCAACTTAAAATGAATCTTCAATTAGACTGCATTTACATTACAAATTCACCTTCCGTTATAACCTTCAACTGCCAGAGGAGGTTATCATGATAAGTTGTTGCTATTGTTGTTATGTGCTGTTCAGTCGAACCCAACTCCGAGCGACCCCTCCTTGGGTTTCTGAGGCGGCATCAGTACCGAAGTAGATTGCCCAACCTTCCTTTCGAGGCTTAAAGTCAAAAGTTTAATGATCACTGAATGGTCAAAAAGTACAATTCCATTTGTATAGAACAGGTATAGAACTACAATCCCTTGATCTTGTGGGAGAATGTGCTTCTAGATTCAGAAATTTTCAGATTTTGGAAATGGGACATGGTACATCCATTATATACCATGTAACACTCCCCATGCGGTCTGGGACATCCCCCCATGATCAAATGCATTTCTACTTTTCCAGCACAATATATGAATATTCATACACTGAAAAAACCAAACCAAACTCACTGCCATCAAGTAGATTCCAACTCAGAGCAAGCCCCATCGGGTTTCCAAGGCTGTAAATCTTTCCAAAAGCAGGTTGCTCCACCTTTTTTCTGCAGAGTGGCTGGTGATTTTGAACCACTGATCTGTTGGTTAGAAGCTAAATACCTTAAACCACTACACCACCAGAGCACTCTGAATATTCACACTAAAGGGAATAAATTAAGGTAGTTTGGGACAGTTTTTGCCACAGACCGAGTTCAAGTCAAGTTTACTACCAAATAAGTAACAAAAGAACTGGAGGCTTTCCAGAGCTCTGGGTATTTCAGAACAGCAGATAAGGGATGGCAGACTTAAAATTCTATCTTAATTCCCATATTAAGTTTGGATTTTTATATGAAAACTATACACTTAGCAAGCATTTTATACTCCAAAGTACCAGGGTACTTGAGAAGAGAATGCTGACAAGGAAATAATAACAAGATCCCATTAGTAACACCCAACTGAGCTACTAAAGAAGGGTGTAAAAATCTTATTGCACCCACATATCAATGTGTTGAGGCAAGCTGAACAGCAGGAAACAGCTGTTTTAAGCTTTCTCATCTTGTAAGATGACAGGTGGAAAAACTAAGAAGATTGTCGTGAAGCTAAGGCTGCTGGTTCCAATGGCAAAGACCAGAGGGAAGCACCACAGCCAGGAAGCCCAAGAAAAGGAAGTCTCCTGCAGCCAGGAGCCTGTCCTAACCAGAGGAACCAGCAAATATTCTTGATCCACAAGGTATGTCCAAGTGGAAGTCAACAGCAACAAAATCCACGTGACCATCCTGACAAAGCCAGATGGTGGTTAGAATTCTCAAAATACCCACGTATTACTCTAGTAAGATGCACTTTGAAAACTGTTACGCCATGAAAACAAAATGACAACTACAGTCAACACGAAAGAAGACTACAAGTGTGCACCACTCCCAGGGCCTTCTGATCATCCTTACTGGCTACTCTGAGGGCAACAATAGCTTCTCTGAGGCAACTGAGCAGTGGTTTGCCATGTGTCACTGGGCCACTGGTCCTCAATTGAATTCCTTTACACAGAACACACTCAAAATGTGTCAATGTCGCCTCTACCACAACTGACCTTGATGGTGTGAAAATCCCCAACATCTCCAAGGCTTACTTTCAAGCAGCAGCAGCTACATGGGACTAAACAATAAGAAAGTGAGCTCTTCAAGCCAGAGGAAGGAGATGTACGCTCAGGGAGCAGAGCAAGGCAGAACAAAACACGGCAGACACTCAACTTTTACCCAAACCAGAGCCCTTCCTAGGCTCCAGATCTGCCTGTGCTCTGTGCGTTGTCTCTAATAGGAAGTGTATCCTCACAAGCTGGTGTTCTACACTTCTCGCAGAGCTCTAACTAAAATCTCCAAAACGAGCAAACAAAACAGATAAACCGAAAAAGCCCGCTGTTTCAAGGGAATGTTTCTGAGGGCAAATGAAGAAGCCCGTTAATACATTCAAACAAGAGGGGCTCTAACAGAGAAGGGGAGCACGAGGCAAATGCCTCACTAGGCAACACGTGTTCAGCACAGCAGTGACCCTGGAAACACCTCAAGGTCATTTGGGAAGATGAAGGCTCCACGCCCCAGGTCTCACAGAAGCAAAGCTTCAAGGGCAATATTAAAGGGAAGGAAAGTTTCAGGCCATAAACACGTAGGCACAATGGAGACCTTCTGAAAGAAGCAGGGGACAGTGCAGGGCGGGCCTTCTAACACTCTGAAGTCGCAGGTGGGGACTGGAGTAACCTCTCTGAGCACTGGGTTCCAACTAACATGAAACCAAGGCATAGAAACTGTTTATTCTAGGTCAGAAATAGTAACATCTCAAGAAAACACCTACTGAAATTCAATATAAACAGAAATCTGTCTCTCACCCTATTTCTTTATGTGAATTTCCATAAAAGTCTACCTCCACTTTAGGCAATGGGATAGTCTGATTATAATGGTGAAATCAAGGAGCCCTGGTGGCACAAAGGTTAAGAAGAGCTCAGCTGCTAACCAGAAGGTAGGGGGTTCAAACCTATCAGACACTCTGTAAGAGAAAAAGGCTGGCAATCTGCTCCCTTGAAGATGTCAGCCTAGAGAATACTTCGGGGCAGTCCTACTCTATCTTATAGGGTCAGTGTGAGTTAGAATCAAACTGACAGCACATGAGCTTGGGACCATAGTTTCAGGGGACATCAAGCTCAATTGGCATAACATTATACAAAACATTGTTCTACCTCCTACTTTGGTGAGTAGCGACTGGGATC
>NW_006921635.1:14037941-14047455 GCF_000298275.1 Orycteropus afer afer
GGAGGGATGGACACAGGGAAGAGGTAACTATGGGGAGGAAGTGGGAGGGGAGCTGTTGCATTGTGGTAAACTGTGGTCAATGTCATGAGACAAACTATATGTGAACCGCTATATGGAAAATGAATTTGCTCTGTAAACCTTCACCCAAATCACAATTAAAAAAAAAAAAAAAAACTGACTACAACTAACAACAACCAAACCAAAACCAAACTCAGTGCCATCAAGTCGATTCCAACTCACAGCGACCCCACTGGCTTTCTAAGGCTATAAATCTTTACAAAAGCAGGCTGCCTTATGTTTCTTCCGTGGAGTGGCTGGTGGGTTCAAACCACAGACCTTCTGGTTAACGGCCAAATGCCTTAACCACTACATCACCAGAGCTTCTTACAACAACAAGGGCTAAATTAGGAACAAAAACTGCTTTGAGGATATCCTTTAACTTAGGAACCTAAACCACCCAGAGGCCAAAATAAGCAAGGCCCCAAAATGAACTTTAGGATTCTAGAAGTTATACTACACGTATATCGGAAAAAATTCTGACATTGTTCCAAAGGATGAGGGAAACCTGTATGTACTAAGGTAGAAAAGACATCTGTGATATATTGATTTTTCTTTCTTTTTTTGTTTGCTTGTTTCTATTTTGGGGCTTTTCTTTAATGTTTTGTTATTTTTATATAGCATGATAAATTATTGAAAGGCAAAAGCAAAGTAGAAAGCAACATTTCATTTTTGTAAAACAAATATACATGTGTGTCATACACATAAACACAAAGATATTTGTTCTATTTGGTGAAGTTAGGGCAACATTTCTTTCCCTAAGGAGAGGGATTAGAAAGGAAGGCAGAGAACTTTTTCTTTTATTTTATACATTTCTGAAGTATTTCCCTTTTTTTTTTAACAAGCATGCATTATTATTTCAATCTTTTTCAAATTAAAGCAAGATTCTATTAAAGGCAATAATACACTATTCTCAAATAAATGACTCTTCAGTATTACCCTTTAAGCCATGACCACAATATCCATCAATAAATGGGGCTGCTTCTAAACAGGTAACCCTCAGTCTATACAACAAGGAGAACAGAAAGACATCTGAAAGTTAGGGAAAGAATAGAAGGAATGTGCAGGTGTCATGGACCAAATGGTCAAGAACCACATTCGATGTGGTGTCTGAGCATGTCAGCACTAGACTACTCCCAGACAGACGGATGTAAAGGCTCACCAGATAAAGGTTATCTTTGTCCTGAAAGGCATACTGCAGCTGGGGGATCCAAGGACTTGTGCTCCGAGACAGTATGTTCCGTTCTTCCTCAAAAAATGAAACCTGTGGAAAAAGATAGTATTTTAGACAATTACAATAAAAAGAGCTAACTGTTAGGAGGGGGAAAAAAAAAAAACCTTATTCTCTCTTGGGGCGCTCTGGTGGCATAGTGCCTAAGGCATTTGACCACTAACCAGAAGGCTGGCGGTTCAAACCCACCAGCCACTCCTTTCATGGAAGGTTGAGCAATCTACTTCTGTAGTGATACCAGCTTAGAAACCCAAGGAGGGGTCGCTATCAGTCAGATCCTACTCGACGGCAGTGAGTTTAGTTTGGTTTTGGTTATTCTGTCTTTAAGACTAAACTTACGTTTCCAGTTTTAAAAGAATCATCACTTAGCCTGACATCCCACAAATCTCTTGCCTACTTTATTCACAATTTTTGCCAGATCCCTGCATTATCTGTCCAATTTTTTACTTAACGTCTTTCTTTAAAGTCAAGTCACCTCCTCAAATTTAAATGTCGTGCTCTTCTTCACCTTCCTGTCCTGAATAATTCAGTTTCAATTAAGTGGAGCAGAACAAAGTGAGTATACAGGCCAGGTGGCAGGGAGAGGGAGCCATGGTGGCCCACAACAGGGTGTCAGGGCCCATGCAACTTTTCAATAAACCTAAAACTGGTCTAAACACTAAAGTCTATCCTAAAGGACATTATGGGGACAACTGGTAAAACTTAAATGGGGTCTGAGGATTAGGTAAGTGGTACAGTTATTAAGTGCTTGGCTGCTAACCAAAAGGCCAGCAGTTTGAACCTACCAGCCGCCTCACAGGAGAAAAGATGTTGCAATCTGCTGCCCTAAAGATTAAATTGTCTTGGAAACGTCTTGGAAACTGCTCACTATGGGGCAGTTCTATTCTGACCTATAGGGTCACAATGAGAATTAGTGATTCTTTCAAAATTTAAATAAATAGTTATAAATATACTTTTCTTCCTTTAGTATTAAGGAGCTCTGGTGGTGTAGTGGTTAAGGTATTTGGCCGCTAACCAAACGGTTAGTGGTTTGAACCTACCAGCTGCTCCACAGAAGATGAGGCAGTCTGTTTCCATAAAGATTTATAGCCTTAGAAACCCAAAGGCAGTAACTATGAGTCAAAATCGAAATTTGGGTTTTGGTTCCCTTAATACTAACAAGGAGCTCTGGCAGCATAGTGCCTAAGGCACCTGAGTGCTAACCAGAAGGCTGGCGGTTCAAACCCACCAGCCACTCCTTGGAAGGAAGGTTGGGCAATCTACTTCCGTAGTGATACTGCCTCGGAAACCCAAGGTGGGGTCGCTATGAGTTGGGCCTGACTCGACGGCACATAACAACAACAACAACAGTACTAACTATAATATCTGAGCATCTTCTACTCTCTTCCAAATTCTTGCCATGTCCTGTCATTCTTCCTTCTATGATGTTGCTCACATTTCATTCCTCAATCAGGCCACATCATTCTTGGACTCTGACAAGGAGCTTCCTGCCTTCCTCTGCCTCTCTAATCTGGGCCTCAAGAGATCACTGGAGTTCTCAGGGACCAGACTCTGATCCCAACCTCCTTCTTCCACAAGCCTAAGTGATCCCCAACTGCCTCACAAACTAAACTAGGATTCTAAACCTCAATTCTTAGGATTTCCCAACTACCCCATCCACCCCTGTGCAGGAAAGAGTTAATGTAGCAGGCCTGACTGCTCTCCCTAGAAAGGCTTATTTGCAAGGTTGGCCCTTGGCTGGCATCTGAGAACCTGGAATTTGGAAGGGTTCCTCCCATTCCCAGAAGTGATAAGGGGGATCACTAAGCCTAACCTGTTTGTACAAACAACATGATTCATGACTCCCGGGAGTCTAGAATCTGGATACAGGGCAGACAGAGGGTACCTACATGACCAGCCCCCAATAAAGACCCTGGGCACTGAGTGATTAATGAGCTTCTCTGGTTTCCCACTAAAAGAACTAACAAATCTGTCCTGGAGGAAGTACAGCCAGAACGCTCCTTGAAAGCAAGAATGGCCAGACTTCGTCTCACCTATTTTGGTCATGGTGTAAGAAGGGACCATTCCCTGGAGAAGGATGTCATGCTTGGTAGGGTGGAGGGTCAACAAAAGAGGGGGAGGCCTTCAACGAGATGGACTGACACGGTGGCTGCGATGATGGGCTCAAGTATAGCAGGGATTGTGGGGCTGGCGCGGGATCGGGCAGTGTTTCGTTCTGCTGTGCATGGGGTCGCTATGAGTCGGAAACGACTCGACGGCACTTAACAACAACAACAACAGGTTTCCTACATCTCACACATGTTGTCATAACTCGTTGCTGAAGGAATTAAGCACATCCTGTGTGACACCGTTGGGAGGAGACTCTTGGAAGCTTGTACCTGATTTTCCCCAGACTTCAATCCATGCACCTTTTCCCTTTGCTGATTGTGCCTTATTTCCTTTCACTATAATAAATCATAGCCATGAATACGACTACATGCTAGGTCTTGGGAGTACTCCTAGTGGATCATCAAGCCTGGAGGTGGTCTCGGGGACTCCTGACACACCATCCAAATGTCCTCATTTCTCTCCATTCCCCAATCTCATTTGTTCTAAATTACTAAAAGATAAATAAACAAAAAGACCCCAGAACTATGTGCATGCCACATGTACACTGGGCCAACTCTTGCCACTTTTCTCTGGCCAGGATCTATTTCTCAGCTCTGTGAGCCTTTCCTAACTGTCTCTGACTCACAGCAACCCTGTACATTCACATCTCTCCACTGTTGGTAAATTTGCTAAGTGCTCCCCCGCCTCTGTAATGCATTAGCTGGAAAGCACCACTTTACGTATCTGTATTTTTCCTCCACTTTCCAAGATTTTTTTTAAACCCTTAGAGCGAGGGCCATGGATCTTCAGCTCCTTTTGCAGACTTCCCATAGAGCTAGGGACATTATCAGGCCCATCACGTGTACTTGAATGTCTCTAACCAATAAATCACTCTCTGAGCTTCAAGGCTGATGACTGTCTCTCTAGAAACATGGTAAATGAATTGCTATGTCTAGAGACAGCAGCCTTGTTTAACAGAAAGAAAAATACCACAACAGAAAAGATAACTCCTCACCTGCTCTCAAATAAGCAACCACTTAGCCACATAACAAACAATTTTATTTAACTTCTCCAAAGGCTTGTTTTAACATCAAATACACATATCCACAACACAAACATATAAAGTGTGCACCAAAGCAAACACTCTGGTTCACCCTATAATATGCATATCCCTGAATCCCCAGCTGACAGTCACGAAAGATCATCCTAAATTCATTAGTTAAAAGGCCAAGCTGATTCTGAAATAAAACACAACCATAGGAATATGATAAAGACATCAAGGAGGACCTGTAAGCCTTCAAAATTAGCCAATATTAACTTGAGAAGAAGAGAACACGAGAGACCTTTCTCCCTACATAACCGTCATTAACTGTAGAGTCACAGAGTGGAACTGCACACCTAGCCCAGATACAACCCAGCACATTAGCATCTCTACAATGAACGTTATTGATGGACAAAAGCTCCTACCTGCTCCTGGGCCAACAAGGCCCTCTTCCTCATCACTTTCATGGCATAGATGTTCCCAGTGGCTTTCTCTCTGACCACGTGCACATCAGCAAAGTGACCACAACCCACCAGACTTCTGACTTCAAAATCCTTTACAGAAGGCTGGAGCTCCTGTAACTCGGTTATGGTGTCAGAATCTGCAAAATAGGGAAGAGTTACTCCCAAGTAAATAAAGCACTTTAAATAAATGCATCTTTATGTGAAAGCAAAGAAAAAGAGAGAAATGTTCTTATGTCTTCCCTCACTGTCAAAAGACATTTAGTCACTTTCTTATTCCATCATGAATAATTATAAAATAAGCACAAAAGTGTTTTTTTATGTTAAGTTAAAATTAAGGGCTCTAGAAATTCCAAAGTACAGTTTCCATGGTAGCTATAATTTGAATCCCATAGACTTAGAAAATAAGGGGAAAGACATAAACATCCATTTCTTCTTCCTCTCTGATCACTGCAGGCCAGGGTTTACTTGGTCAAACATGCTGATGAGCATTTAGACCGGTTTATAATGGGATGGATATGACATGATTTCCATCTCAGTCAACTCTGGAACCAATTCTAGATCATTCCACTCCGACTGCATGGGCTCTGCTCAGCTGTATCCCACTAGCTCCAGTTTTAGCTTCCTAAGATTGTATCAGTTAATAGCAATGCCTTCCTTGCCTGGCTATCTGGCAGTGCTAAATAAACAGGGCACAGGGCAGCTTTAGTCCAAGGAATCAAATGGGGCTCACAAGACCCATATCTAGACGGGTTTGCAACTACCTTTTGCTTACCATATTGTCTTAGTCTTTCTCCAAGTCCAATCTCTCAATCGTAGGTCCTCAGTATATGAAGTATGGACTAAATGGATGGTGGCTTTGGAAACTAGCACATCATTTATTCAACTCTAAGTGCACCCAGAAGGCTGGCGGTTCAAACCCACCAGCCACTCCTCGGAAGGAAGGTTGGGCAATCCTACTTCCGTAGTGATACTGCCTCAGAAACTCAAGGAGGGGTTGCTATGAGTCGGTGCCGACTCGACGGCAAATAACAACAACAACAAGTGCACCACACTAGGGCACCACTGGGTGTGCAGCTTTGGAGAAATGGGCATGTGCTGGAACTGAACAGAGGTGACTGGCTGCACAATACTGTGAATGTACAAAATATCATTGAATTGTTCACATTAAACTGTTCTTTTATGTGAATTTTACCTCAATAAATTACTTGAAAAAGAAAGAACAGAGGGGAATTGTAAATAACTAACCAAAACTCCAATCCTGCACTTTACAGGGGAACTGCATCTCCTAAGGAGTTACACTCCAAAGGAAGACAAGAAACACCTATGATCAAAGTTATCCTGGGGGAATCCCTCAGAAAGGTGCCACACTGAAGACCAAGAGCCTGTTGTGAATCCCACATGGCGAGTGGAATCCTCCTATCATCTCAGTAGCTGTACACCAGACAGTTAGGAGACACATTCGAGAGGCACACTCAGCTTGGCAAGTGGTTCACACAATGACAGGGACTGAGTCCAACAAAGGAAAAAATCATTCCACACACACCCACAGTCACTGAAGGGATGCTGATGAACCGCCAACGCAATTTTAGTAGTTATTGCCCCTCCACACACTGTTTTTTTGTTGCATGGTAGAGCTGAATTCACTTGAGTCAAGGACATATATGATGGACTCCACTGTACTGAAAGCCTTCCAACCCACAGACCATAACTCTCACCCCAGACAGTCATCCTGAAAACACCTTCCCTTGTTCCCCTGGGGAATAAGGCAAGAGTGGTGGGCAGATCCACATGAGCTCATTGTGACCACTGTAAGAACTACATCTAGTGCCTACATAGAGAATGCCATGCAGCACCAACATTGAAAACTGCTTAATACTTTCCTTCTGCCCTGACAATGCTGTGCCAGGCCCTGTCTTTCTTCTGTCCCTTTCCAAGTTTCTTTCAGAGCCAAGTATTTCAGTTCTGAATTATAATTATCATTCCTGCAACTTTTTGGGTTGAACCTCATTTCACACCGTTCACATACAAGGTCAATCTGTCTTAATTGCCTAACAGGCCTTGGGCCTCAAAGCTGCTTACAGCCTTGCCGAACTTAATAACTCAAGGGGGTGTCACTAGGATAACCTGGTATCTCAACCATAGAAGCAGACAAACTGCTCTATGGGCAAAACTGCCACAACCACCCTCTGAGAAACTATTCCAAACCTCAGTTTCTTTACCCAAAGTCTTTTCAATCGAGATGAACAGGTAAGATACTAAGTTCAAGCCTACAATTATTAAAAAAATAAAAATAACTACCACAAAATAAAAATTTCTCCCACTACTATAATGTGAGAAAAATGTGGAACAGAATGTTAGACTGAAAAAATAAAAACAGACTTACTGGACCAGCAAAGACTAGAGGACTCCCTGAGACTACTGCCTGAGACACTCTTTAAACCTCGGACTAAAATTAGCCCCTCAGGTCCCCTTTTAGGTAAATAACAGCTAGCCCACAAAATAAGGAATATCACCCATGAATACAGAGCTCCTTTAAATAAACATCTGTATGACACCCAACATTCAACAAATAGTTTAAAACAAAGATGAGAATGTAAGGAGGCAGAGAAACTAGATTGATGGAAATGGAACACCCACCAGAATGGAAATGCTGAGATTGTTGACACACTGTCAAAAATGTAACCAATGTCACTGAACATTCCGTGTAAAAATCAGAGAATGGGAACCTGAACTGCTATGTAAACCTTCACCAAAAACACAATATTTAAAAAAAAAAAAAAAAAAAAGGAACAACTTCTCTACATACTAGAAGCTTCTGTGACCCCAAAACCACATCAACCTTCCACCCTGCACACTCTTTTATAGCATTTATGGACTTGGTGGGAGGTGAAGACAAAGATTCAAAGATTTCACTATGATGAAAATGCAATCAAATGACACTCTTGTCAGATAAACATCTGGACTCAGGAGGCAAACACAACGGAGTCTATGGCTTCCATTTTTTGGAACTCAGTAATCTAACTTTTAAGTTCTAGGAATTCACCTTTCAGAGAAACCCAACACATGTGCTTAAAAAAGACACATGCAAGACGCTTATGAGGATCAACACTTGCAATAGTAAAACAATCAGAAACCATCTGTAAGCCCATCAGCATGAAAGTAGAAACAACCCATGAGACCATCCATTTGAAAGAATACGAGATGGAAAGACAGCCGCTGTCAACTTGGCTCCAACTCATAGCACCCCTACTTGTACCAGATCGAAACACTGCCGGTCCCGCGTCATCCCCATGATCACCAACACATTCCTGGTGAGCACGCCACTAATGCTGAGGCTACTGTGCCAATCCACCTCACCAAGGGGCTCCCTTGCCCTCGCCGGCCCTCTTCTTTCTTCCCCAAACGTGATGTCCTACTCCAGTGATGAACACCTCCTGATGTGTCCAAAGCAAGCTAGTCAGTGTTCTGGTTTGATCCATAGGTTCTCACTGGCTGATTCTTGGCAGTAGGCTGTCAGGCCTCTCTTCCTAGTCTGTCCTAGTCTAGAAGCTGTGCTGAAACCTCCCACGCTGGGTGACCCTGCTGCTATATGACAAACCAGTGCGGGAGCTTCCAGCATCACCACAACACACAAGCCCCACAGTACGACAAACCACAGCTGGGATGTGAAAAGCTCAATAAGTATGTTTAAAAAAATAAAGTAGGTCCATCTGCACTAAGATGTATACCCTGAGGACAGGGATTTTTGTCTATTTTGATCCCTCTCTACCTAAATGAAATGCAGCACATAATTAATGCTCAATAAATATTTCTCAGGCAAATATATGGCTAAGTGAGAAAAGCTAGTGGCAAAACATTACGCACTCATGATCCACTTTGTGTAAAATTAAGAAAGAATAATGTTGGAACGTACATAGAAAAGGATCAGTAACTGCTGTAGCTAGTTGAAGGACAGACAGGGGTTCATTATGCTATTCTCTTGACCTCTGAGGATACATGAATATTTCCATAACTTTTTTTTTAAGCACAGAAAAACGTTGGAATAATATGCACCAAACTATTGACAATCGTAATCTCTGGAGGATAAGATTTTGATGGTTGACCTTTTATATTTAACTCTGTATTTTGTTTATAATTGGGGGGACCTCCTATCACTGAGTTAATTCCAACTAATAGCAACCCCATACCACAAGGTGGAACTGCCCTATAGGGTTTCCAAGGCTGCAAATCTTTACAGAAGCAGACTTTCACATCTGGAATGGGGCTGCTGGGTTCAAACTGCTGTCCTTATGGTTAGCTGTTAGTGTTTAACACTGCACCACCAGGGCTCCTTTAAAGTTATCATTTGCCATAAAAACTAAAGCTGGAAACATACAGACTTTGCCTGCACTGAATGTAGCTGAAAGACCACAGGATACTAAGTGCTCTGTCAAATCGCCAATAACTCAACTTTACAATTATCCCCATTTCCCAGTGCATGGTCCAGTATCACACCTGATTCAGCTTGTTTTTACCCAAATTATATCACACTCTGCTTAATGTCTTGCCACTTATTTTGTTCACTTAGGAATATATTCACCCAACAAAGACATATCCAGCACCTACCAGGTACCAGACACTGTTTTTGTTTTT
>NW_006921635.1:14048200-14049623 GCF_000298275.1 Orycteropus afer afer
AACTACTCAGTCCCTCTGGGTAGCTGGCTGTGACCAAGAAGTGACTACAACCTTGTCCCTTGTCAGCTCTACTATACACCTAAGAATTCAGAATTAAGAATTAAGATCATACACTTACAGGACCATTCAGACACTGTTTTAAGCTAGTAGCCTTTGAGTCAATTTTGACTCACAGCGACCCCGTGTGTGTCAAAGTGGAACTGTGCTCCACAGGATTTTCAATGGCTGATGTTTTGGAAGTGGATCACCAGGACTTTCTTCCAAGGTGCCTCTGGATGGACTTGAACCTCCATCCTTTAACAGTCAAGGGTATTAATAATTTGAACCACTTAGGTATTCCAACACTGTTTTAGGCACTGGGAATATAACAGTGTAAGAAAGACAAAAATCCTCCCCCTGGTTCCCAAAGGCTAGTCCCCTTCCTTCCCACAGTCCAAACTTAAGGGCACTTCTGCCCAAGGCACTGCTTCAGGGCTACGCTCTACTCCATTTCCTCCAGCATTCCCAAAGATAATGTCCATTCCTATCGGGAGGCTCAAGACACTTGGGCAGAAGCAGCTGCTGGACCCATCTTCACGTGAAAAAGCAAAACTTATGGGACAAAACAAAAACTCAAGAAAGCAAATACTTTCATGTAATCATTCTTTTTCAATCAGCCTCTCGACTGTACTCCCTGGAAAGCCACTTCAAAAGCATGAAACAGGTCCCTGGAATAGAGTCTGTTACAAAGCTACATTCCACCAACCCAGCCTCCTGGTTACTGAATCATTCCGGAAGAGGCAGTGCTTTTAAGTAAACAGAGGGCTGCCTCAAGAATAAAGAGGAGCCTGCAGATAGCTCCAACAGCAAAACTAAATCCTTGTCACTGAGTCAATTCTGATGCATAAAGACCATGTAGGACAGAGTAGAACTGCTCCACAGGGTTTCCAAGGCTGCAAATCTTTACAAAAGCAGACTATCTCCTCTTTCTCCTGAGGAGTGGCTGGTAAGCTCAAATCACTAACCTTTTGGTTAGTAGCCAAATGCTTTAACCACTGTTGTCATCACAGCTCCTTGTGGATGGCTCAGTAAACATATCATTTCTCCTTCTTCTTCCCACCCACCCCCCACTTGAGAATGTAAATATTTAAGAAACTAAAATGGGAGCTTATTCAAACAAATATGGAATGATGGTCAAATACCTCAAGTACACTTTAAAAATAATTAACCATCTGTTAAATGTTATTGAGGTTTATAGTTACCATTACTGCGTAACCTTTATTGAGAGCCTACTATATGCTAAGTAACAAGCATTCAAACCCACCAGCCACTCCTCAGAAGGAAGGTTGGACAATCTACTTACATAGATATACTGCCTCAGAAACCCAAGGAGGGGTCACTATGAGTCAGATTCAACTCACTAGCACTGAGTTTGGGTTTTTTT
>NW_006921635.1:14050253-14051731 GCF_000298275.1 Orycteropus afer afer
TAAAGAACCGTGGTGGCTCAATGGTTAAGCGCTCAACTGCAAAACGAAAAGTCAGCAGTTGAAATCCACCAGCTGCTCTGTGGGAGAAAGATGTGGTAGTCTGCTTCCATAAAGATTACAGCATTGGACACCCTATGGGGCAAGTCTACTCTGCCTGCAGGGTCGCTACAAGTTGGAATCGACCCAATGGCAAAGGCTTTGGTTTATGGGTATTAGAGTGAGGTGAGTTTCTGTTACTTGCAACCAAGAGGCCCAACTGGTGGACCCTGAACTTCCACTCAGGTCTGTCTTACTCTAGAGCAGAGTTCTGACCCACTACCAGCAACCACTAACTCATTCTGCCTCTAGTATCCTTTGAGTTTTCTCTAGCAACAGTTTTCAAGAAAATATTCCCCAAACTTACACTTCCGGACAAAGCTGCCCACATGTTTAATCTTCATCAGAGCAGGTTGACTGCATTCTTCAAAGAGAACAAAGAGGGCATCTAATATCCCTTCTCGGGAAAGAGGAGACAGCTGCTGTTGAGTCATGACAAAGGGTGGTTTCCCCTAAAAACGCAAACAGCAGATGGAGACACTGTCAATAATGAAAAGCTTTGATCAATAACATCCACACAGAGTAAATTACCAGCCACCAGCTTCAGGAACTGCTCACGATACACGCTAACAGTACAACTGTGTGGCTTCATTCTTTAAAGCACATCAATAGACAGTCATTAAGCTATCACTAGTACAATTCCATTACTGTGAGTTTCCCTCACCAGCACCTGGGAAGAAACACTTGATAACCACGCCATTAACAGAAAAAGGCCCTGGATTCCTAAGGGCTGAAGCTTGTGGGAACATTCTCCCTGGACTCCGCTGGTTATGATACACTTTCATGTCTCGACAGCAGAAAACAATGGTCACGTCTTTCATGAGTGCCCAGAAGCCTGTTAACATAATTTCAGTTCCTTTAATTCATTCAGATAATCTAGAGCAGTGTAAATAGGATAGAGTAAACTATTGTAAAACTAAATTTACTCACGATCTAGAATACCAGTTACAAACTGGCAAGCCATAACTTGCCCATAGACATGTTTGGTTTGGCCTGTAGTGTCTGAAATCCAGGTAGTCCCCAACTTACAACGTATTCAAGTTAAGACAAACCACACTTAGAACCAGCTGGATTTCTTCTTCCTGTACATCTTATTGTTAGTAATATGTACTACATACAGCGTTACAGCACATAATTTGCTGATGTTATCATTCTCAGATGTTCACTCGCAGATGCGCAAAGATTGGGTTTTTTTCATTTTTTGAAAATGAAAGGCAATAATAATGAAAACTAAAATAATAAGAAAAGAGAGATATTCAACTTACATTGGAACTGATTTATGATAGAGTTATTGGAATGGAACCCCATTGTAAGTTGGGGCCCACCTGTAATTTTAATTATCTGCCAAGATTTTAAAATCATGAGCTTTCACATAAAATTGG
>NW_006921635.1:14052656-14055051 GCF_000298275.1 Orycteropus afer afer
CCTCATTTACATGGCTGTCTGGTGCTCAAGGGCATGAGTTTGCAACCCCTGGCCTAGGGCTATGGTTCCCATGATCCAGGCCACGGCTTGTGTAAACGCCTGTCTGCACAGATGACCACCAACAATGCCTCCATCCCTGTATGCACATGCCACAGCTCTCATCAAGAGCTAGAGTCTATTTCCCCTTCCCTAGTAAGTATTGTGACTCACTTCAACCAATAAAACATAACACAAGCAACATCGTGACAGTTCAGGATGGAACCTTTAAGAAGTCTTGCAGCTTCTGCTTTGCTCTTTTGGGAAACCAGACACCATATAGAGAAGATGACACCAAATAAATTTATACCTAAGGTCAACAAACTACAGCCACCCCTCTGGCCCAGCACCTGTTTTTACAAAGTATTACTGGAACACAGCCACACCCATTCACTTACATTGTCTATGGCTGCTTTGATGCCACAGTGGCAGAGCTGAGGAGCTGTAACAGAGACCACATGGTGCACAAAGCCTAGAGTATTTACTATTTACAGAAAAACTTTACAACCCTGGGCTAGCAATAAAAGATCTCATGGAGAGAGGATAGGTGGAAAAGCACTAAGACACCTCAGCCAGAAGTCAAGCATCCAGATGGTCTAGCCCCAGGCAAGCTCCTAGCTGAATGTGGCCCTATGAGTGACCCCAGCTAATGTCACAAAATGAGTGGATGAATCACCCAGTTGAGTCCAGCCAAGCCACAGAACCATTAAAAAAAAAAAAAAATCACTTGCTTTAAACCATAAACCTGGGAGTGGTTTGTTACGCTGCACTGGGTAACAGACAGACTACATTTGAACCACCTACCGAAATTACAGGAGCTCTGGTAGCATAGTGGCTAAAAGCACTGACCGCTAACCAGAAGTCTGGCGGTTCAAACCTACCAGCCGCTCCTCGGAAGGAAGGTTGGGCAATCCTATTTCCGTAGTGATACTGCCTCGGAAACCCAAGGGGGGCTCACTATGAGTCGGGGCCGACTCGAGGGCACATAACAACAACAACAACCGAAATTACTGAAAACACACACAGATTCTCTGGTCCTACCTACTGAGGTAGAACCTTGCAGACTGTAGCTTAGAATCTGCTTTATTAACTAACTCCTCAAGAGATTCAGATCTTAGCTAGGATTGGGAAGCTGTGGGTCACAAGGCCACCTTGTCTGTCACTTGATTTACAGTTCAGCCACTAAATGAGAAAAATTGGACTGTTTCTTGTGCTTCCTCAATGAGTTTAGACCAACTACAGCAGTAGTCCCCAAATATAGTATTTTTTTTTAACAAAGTTTTCAACAGTCTGCAGTAAAAAGAGAAGAAAAAAAAAAGAGCACAGGATAACTTTTTTATGAAGCAAAGTATCTTCAAATGAAAGCATGATCCTTTTTTCAGAGATTATGTCCTCCCCCTTCTTGGTTTGCTCAAAATGTGCTTTCTTGATGAAATAAAGAAGATAATAGGTTTTACTTTTTACCTTTTTGTTTTTTACATCCATACTTGGCAAAATAAAAAGCTGGCAAACCTACATTGGCCCAGCAGGTCTGTAAAATTTCGCTGGCTAAAAAAAATCTTAAAGCCTGCCAACCACTGGCCTAGAACATATTGGAAAGTACTGTTAAACAGAGGCACACCTCATTTTATTGTGCTTTTTGCTTTATTGTGCTTCACAGATACTGAGTTTTTTTTCCTTTTTTTTCCCCAACAAATTAAAAAGGTTTGTGGCAACCCTGTGTCAAACAAGTCTATCGGTACCATTTTTTTTAAATTGTGATTTCAGTGAAAGTTTACAATTTCATTTTCCATACATATACATTTTGTCTCATAGCATTGACTGCAATTTCCCACAATGTAATAGTTCTCTTCTCACTCCTCCCCATAGTTACATCTTCCCTGAGTCCTTTCCTCCCGTGCACTCCTGCCTACCCCAACCCCCCCACTGTCTCCCTGTGCATACACAGCCCTTCTATTCTCCCATGATTGATCTCTCCAAGGAGTGTATCTACCTAATGTAAATGTTCAGCCATATGCCAGTCTTTTATTTGGCTGGAAGCCACAGGAGTAAGTTCAACTCCAGACCTGAAAGGCAGCTAGGAGGCTAGGAACATAGTCTCAGGCACTACACCAGACTCTATCAGATCAGGAAGCCTCTGTGTGTGTGTGTGTGTGTGTATGTGTTTAAATTTTTCAGTATTGTTCTACATTGATCTCTCACTCTATCCCGGATCTCCTAAACAGATCCCCCTCCGAGTAGCTGACAGTGGTAGTCGGGCACCATCTAGTTCTTTTGGTCTCATAGTCGTATAGACTGAAAATTGCATGGTCCACGAGTTATCGGTACCATGTCTTTCAACAACTCGTACTTACTTTGT
>NW_006921635.1:14056766-14061683 GCF_000298275.1 Orycteropus afer afer
TCTAATCTGTTTGAACAACCCCCTATACCAGTATTTAGAAAACTATTCTATCAAAAACGTGTTACTGTTTATCACCATATAGGTATCCTGCATAAATATCTTCCTAAATATAGCTACTACTAAATGAATAGAAATTATTACTGTAACTAATATTATTTCTACACTTAGTATTAACAATAGCTACCACTCATAAAGGGCTTATGAAGGGCCAAGCACAATGCTGAGTGCTTTCTAAGGATTATCTCATTTAAATTTCACAAACCCCCACTGCCACTGAGTCCATTCTGACACACAGCGACCCTACAGGACAGAGCAGAAGTGCCCCAGAGGGACCCCAAGGCTGTAAATCATCACAGAAGCCAACTACCTTACCTTTCTCCCACAAAGTGGTTGTTGGGAGACCTTAGGTTAGCAGCCCAATGCTTTAATCACAGCACCACCAGAGCTGTTTAAACCTCACAGCACCCCTGTGAATTAGGTGCTATAACCTCCATCTAAAGAATAGCAGGTGGGTTCAGGAAAGGTCACCCAGAGTAACCTGGCTCATAATCGCTGAGGCCAGGATCAAACAGAAATCTTCAGCAGTGTCTACACCGTCTCCCTGACTTGTGGATATCTACAGAAAACAAAGGGTTCTACTTCAACAGTGTCCCAGTTTTATCAGAAACAAAAGAATTAGAAATCTACTCAGAAATAATCTCACGACATTAAACTAGAATTAAACTTCCCAGGTGAAGGAAATGTTCTGTATCTCAAGAGAGACATGGGTGACACAGGTGTGTGCATTTATCAAAACAGTTTTCAAAAAGGTCTAAAAAGTAAACATACCTTAAATGAAAAAGAAATAAGATTATATATAAAGCATTAAATAAGATTTCTCCTAGAATGTTTTTCCCCCTCTTAGAGCATTAGCTTCAAGCAAAGGCAAGTGACAAGGAGTGACAAAGGACCCAAACGCAGGTGAGCAAAGCTGGCAGGGCAGCTAGTTACCTGGAAGAACAGATTCAGCCTGGAGGCCCGACTGGCAATGGGTTCGGCACCACCAGCATCCACAGGGCTCCGTGCTCCATACTTGAACTTCAACATCTCCCCACTGGTGCTGCAGAGATTGGAAAAGGTCAACTGTGTACTGAAATCTCTAAGACACCTGCCGTTTTGAACGTGGAGGGCTTGAGAGACCCTGATCTCCCTCAAGAAACCAGGACCTGGGAGGTGAAAATCGGGCACTGCCTCGGGCTTAGAAAACCTTCTCTGGTGAGGAAGGTTTTATACTCGCTGTTAACAGGCGACGGGCACAGTTATCTGACATACTATTTTCGTTTTCATCTGCCTCCCTTAGAATGTAAGCTCCACAGGCCAGGAATGCCACACACAGCGTTGCACTTACAGATACTAATAAATAAACTGAATGAATGAAATAAGCAAATTACACACTTTTTTGGAAGCTAGTAAGTGATATGGGGTTTAAAAGAAAAATAGAGCAAAGTTAAGGCAACAGGAACCAAACAAAACCAAACTCAGCCGGTCGAGTCGGACGCGACTCATAGCGACCCCTCTTTGGGTTTCCGAGGCGGTATCACTACGGAAGTAGATTGCCCAACCTTCCTTCTGAGGAGTGGTTTGAACCGCCAGCCTCCTTGTTAGCAGTCAAAAGCCTTAGGCAACAGCAAGAAGGTGCAATTTGTAACAGTGTTGGAGCAGAGTTTACAGAGAAGGTACCATCTAAACAAAGATGAAAGGACGTGAACAGCAAGCCTTGCTGATCTCTGGGAGAAAAGAGGTAATAGTGAGAGAGCAGTGTCCTGAGGCAGGGAGTCCACGGGGGCCGAACAGGGTGAAAGAGAGGGGAACAGGTGACGGCTTGGGTACCCTGAGTATGAAGACAGTGAACCACAGAGAGGTTAAGAAAACTGTCCCCAAGTCACACAGACTCTAACAGAAAGAATGCAGTTAATGCTGACAGGAAGGAAAGCACAGAGAGGACCACGCCCAGTTCAGCCACCACCTGGCCGGCTCGCGGAATCCCGGGGAGGGTGGGCCCGCGCCCCACCCGGCCAGGGAAGCTCCCCTCGGCCTCCGGCAGCCCTGGGAATGCACTACTGCCCTCCCTGCTGCGAGAAGGGTGGTTTGGGCTGGTGTGGGTGGGAACCAGTCTCGCAAAGTAGAGTGGGGCGGCAGAACAAGACTCACGCTCAGCGGACGCCGCGAGTCCAAGCCCGGCTCAGCCCTGCACCTCCCGCCAGCGCGTTTGAATTCGGGAACGATGAGGGCGGGGCCCATCCGTATTTGGACCAGTCAGAGTGCTGTCCCTATGATGGACAGCTGCGTCTCAGCGAGGTCCCACCAAGTTCTTTGAAGTACAGGAGGAAGTGAAAGAGAGAGCCAATCAAATAGCTCGTCCTTTGATTCGTGACCAATGGGAAAAGGGGAAGGGCAAACCTGGCAGGGCTGGTGCTGGAAGTTTGAAATTGGCGGTTAAGCAGAATGCAGTTTAGGGATTCGTCTGTTTACGTTTTTCGGGTCCCTGAGGGAATCGCTGTGGACCTGCCCTTACTTTCATGGTTATGCGAAAAGGAAAGCAGCCAGGACTCTCTCCCTACCCTTCTTCTCCTGCAAACCCAGCTAAAGTCAAAGTACCTGTTATTTTGGGAAAACAATTGGTTGTCTCTACAACTGAGGCAGCAAAGTTTAAAGAACTACAACCAGTTTCGGTTACTTCATCTCCGGGATGATTGTGCTTCAGTGAAATGGCGAAGGTCATTGAGACCTTCTGAAAAGACAACTGCAACAACAGCAACAACAACAAAAAGAAGTAAAAAACTTTAAGCAAGCATTTTGCTAGAGGAAATAAAATGGCCAAATTAACGTATGAAAAGGTGCTCAACTTCGTTAGTAATCAGAAAATAAAACCACAGTGACACACACACACACCTACAATGGCAAGGAGAGAGAAGGTCTGACGGTGTTGGGGGGGGGGGGGAAAGAGAGAGAATGTCTAAAGAGAATGTGAATTGGTACAATCTTCAGAAGAGTTTGGGTCTACAGTTAGTCCCAGTTTAGGAAGGGAGTTGGGTTCAGACGACTCTGTAATGAGTTCTGATTGGGCAATCTACTTCCATACTTCTGTAGAGATACAGCCTTGGAAACCCAAGGAGGGGGTCCCTATAAGTGACATCGACTCCAAGGCAGTGAGTTTGGTTTTTGTATTTTGACGTAAGTGGAATCTCTCTCTTTTTTTTTTTTTTTTTTTTTCCTTTCGTTTTCCTTAGTATTGCCTTTTATAAGCAGTATCTTTGTAAATCCTATCTTTGTCTTTGGGGGTTGAAAACATAAACTTACAGATACATTTGAATACATACATACATACATAAAAACGCACAAATCATAAAAGTTTACTCTGATTATGAAGAGGAGTTGGAAGACAAGTTGGACAGTGTTGGCATTTTGTCAGGTGCAATAATAACCCCACTTGTGGAAGCTTCTGGATCACCTGGATTATCCCTGGGAATGAAGATAGTGTTTCTAGCCAGAAAAGAAGTGAGAGTTGCCCATATGGTCCTTTATGTTTTCATATATTTCATGGTAACATCTCACTGCTGTGGAATCTGCTTATCAGCTTCAGCAAAGTGATCAGTGTTTGGGTCCATGTTTTCAAGCAACTGAAGCCCTGCTTTAATTTAGAAATTTTTCAGCTAGTCCTTTCATCACTATAAACCGTAACACTGAACATCTGTATGTATACATATTAATAACGATGTTGTTGTTGTTGTTGTTATGTGCCATCGAGTCAGACCCAACTCACAGCCACCCCTCCATGGGTTTCTGAAGCGGTATCACTATGAAAGTAGATTGCCCAACCTTCCTTCCAAGGAGTGGGTGGTGGGTTTGAACAGCCAGCCTTCTGGTTAGCACTCAGGTGCCTTAGGCACTATGCTACCAGAGCTCCCATTACTAACGATAAGATGTATGAAAAAAAAAAAGATGGTTGTAAGTGCAGTTCCCTGTGACTCGAATACATCATCAGCTGGGAAGGATCTGTATTTGCTAAAGTAGAAGATGTGCACCATCTGTACATAAGTACTCTGACTCACAGCAACCCCGTCCTTGGGTTTCCGAGGCAGTATCTCTATGGAAGTAGATTGCCCAATCTTCCTTCCGAGGAGTGGTTGGTGGGTTTGAACCACCAGCCTTCTGGTTAGCAGTCAAGTGCCTTAGGCACAACACCACCAGAGCTCCCATATAGGTATATACCCTAGAGACATTCCTAATTATGTACACCAGGAGACATGTATACAGATGTATAAATAGTACTGTATGACACAGTGGCACAAAACTGGAAGCAACCCAAATGTCCATCAGCAGGAGAAAGGATAACTTGTTAAACTGCAATGTATTCATTCAGCGATAAAAAGGAATGAACCGCAGCTAAACACAATGACCTAATGAGTCTCAAAACAATGCTGAGTGAAGGAAGGAAGACAACAGAATAAAGGTTGATTCCATTAACATAAATTTCAAGTGGGCAAAACAAAACACCATTAGGAATATACAACAACAACAAAAATCCAATGCCATTGAGTTGATTCTGACTTACAGTGACCCACACTGGGTTCCCAAGGCTGTAAATCTTTATGGAAGTAAATTGCCTCATCTTCCTCCCACTGAACAGCTGGTGGGTTTGAACCACTGACCTTCTGGTTAGCAGCCAAGTACTTTACCCACTACACCACCAGAGCACCAGTGTTAGGGATATACATACACATAGTAAAACCATAAAGAAAGCAAAAGTCAGACTAGTGGTTAAGTAAGGCTGGGGTGGAGGCCTTTCAGCGTGCTGCTATATTCTATTTATTAACCTGAATGGTGATAATAGGATGCCTGTTTTATAATTATTAAATTATATATAATTATATAATA
>NW_006921635.1:14061783-14067030 GCF_000298275.1 Orycteropus afer afer
AGAGGTGTCCTTTCTGTGTTCTTCTGATTCCTAGCCTGGATAGAATTGGAGATGTATTATCACACACACACTCAAAAAAAAAAAAAAAAAAACCATCAGTGAAAACCCAAAGCTATAAACCTGTTTAACATAACAAGCAAGGTGTATTTCCCCAATGCAACTTGTTTCTTGTTCTTGAGATAATAATGATAGCTATATTTATCATACCCTACTCTAGTGGCATGGTGCCTAAGGCATTTGACTGCTAATCAGAAGGCTGGTGGCTCAAACCCACCTGCCACTCCTAGGAAGGAAAGTGGGGCAATCTACTTCCGTGGTGATACCACCTCAGAAACCCAAGGAGGGGTCGCTATGAGTCAGATCTAACTCCACAGCAATGAGTTTGGTTTTGTTTTAACCCCCCTTTTTAAATCAAGCACCTTATCTCACCTCACTTAATCCTTACTACAACCCTGTGAGGGAAGGAATAGTATCTATATTTTACAGATGGGAAAACTGAGTCTGAGAGAAGTGAAGTGACTTCTCCTGGGTCACGCAGCTTTAAATGGTAAAGCTGGACTTGGAACTCCTGGATTTTCTGACTCTTCCTCTACATAGAACATGCTTCTCAGTAGGTATTAGACATTCTTCCAGTCTCTGCTGTTGTGTTACAAAGGCTGGCCCAGTCCAGTAAGAAATGCTGAAAGTGAAGATGACTTGAAGCAATTGCTGATGAAGATTAAAGACTACAGTCTGCAGTGTGGATTACACCTCAACATAAAGAAAATAAAAATCCTCACAACTGGACCAGTAAACTGCATCAAGATAAATGGAGAAAAGATTGAAGTTGTCAAAGATTTCATTTTACTTTCATCCACAATCAATACCCTTGAGAGCAGTCAAGAAATCGGGGGTCATATGCACACCCAAGTTCATCACATCACTATTTACAATAACCAACAGATGGAAACCACCTAGGTGTCCATCAACTGAGAATGGATAACCAAACTATGGTACATACACACAATGCAATGCTACGCAACCCTCAAGAATAACATAGAATCTGCAAAACACCGCATAACGTGGATGAACTTGAAGGACATTATGCTGAGTGAAGTAAGTCAATCACAGAAGGACAAGTATTATATTAGTCCATTATTATAAAAGTCAAGGAAAGGTTTATATATGGAAGGAAATTTTCTTAGTTAGTTACCAGGTGTGGGAGTGGAGGGGAGGGAACACTGTTAGATAGGTAGAGATAAGGATTGATTTGGGTGAAGAGAAGGGCAATGTACCAAATGTGAGTGACCAACATGGTGGCAATGAGGAAGAGGAAGACAGAGAAAGGTACATGGGAGGTACAGACAACAAAGGTGAACCCTTTTGCACATACAGTACTGCATTGTCAGTGAAGGCAAACATGGGTATACGGGTGGATAGATGGGTGGACAGGCTGAACTATTAGGTATGTCTATGCAGTGGGGAGTGAACCCAAGACCATGTTGGTGTTGGCAGACAATGGTCCTATAAGTGTATTTGTATGATCTGTAAGAATTCCCAGGTGTATAGTAGAGCTGACAAGGGACAAGGTTGTAGTCACTTCTTAGTCACACCCAGCTACCCAGAGGGAGCGAGTAGTTGAACCTGTGGGCTCAGAACCATAGTCACAGGGGACAATGAGCTCAATTGGCATAACATACTACATAAAACATTGTTCCACCTCCTATTTTGGTGAGTAGGGACTGAGATCTTAAAAGCTTGCAAGCAGCCATCTAGATGCAACGATGGGTCTCTCCTCATCCAGAGCAAAGAAGAATGGAGAAAACCAAAGATTCATGGAAACAATTACTCCAAGTGACTGGTACACCATGTGATCCTCAGCCTATAAGACTATGAGCCCAGAAGAACTAGATGGTACCCAGCTACCAATGTCAACCACTCAGAGGGGGATCTATGTAGGAGATCCTGGATAGAGAGGGAAAACAATGTGGAACAAAACTCAAAATAATTTGGGGGAAAATAAAGGGAGACCAGGTTTGCTGGTGTGATAGAGCCTGGTAGAACCACTGAGACTATGGCCCCTAGCTGCCCTTCAGGTCTGGAACTGAACCCACACCTGTGACTTCCAGCCAAACAAAAGACAGGCATAGGAGTTGAACATTTACCTGAGATAGATACACTCCTTGGAGAGAACAATCATGGGAGAAAGAAGGGCTATTTATGCACAGGGAGACAGCTCAGGGAGCAGGAGTGCATGGAGAGATGGACACAGGGAAGAGGTAACTATCAGGAAGAAGTGGGAGGGGAGCTGTTGCATTGGGGTCAATTGTAGTCAATGTCATGAGACAAAGTGTATGTGAACTGTTGTATGGAAAGTGAATTTGCTGTCAATTTTCACCCAAATCACAATTTAAAAAAAAAAAAAAAGAAAGAAAGAAATTGGATGTCATATTGCACTGGGAAAATCTGCAAAAGACCTATTTAAAGTGTTGAAGACCAAAGCTATCACTTTGAAGACTAAGGTACACCTAACCCAAGCCATAAGGACCTCTGGTGGTGCCGTGGGTATGGAATTTGTCTGCTAACCAGAAGGCTGGTGGTTCAAACCTACCAGCAGCTCTAGAGAAGGACAAGGGGGAAATTTACTTCCATAAAAATTTACAGCCTTGGAAACCTAATGGGGGTTGCTATGAGTTGGCATCAACTTGATGGCCATGAGTTTGGTGGGTTTTTTTTTTTTTTAATTGAAGCCATGGTATTCTCAATTACCTCATATACATGTGGAAGCTGGACAATGAATAAGGAAGACCAAAGAAGAGTTGATGCTTTTGAATTATGGTGTTAATGAAAAGATGCTTTTGAGTTATGGTATAACTGAAAATACCACAGACTGCCAGAAGAATGAACAAATCTGTCCTGGAAGAAGTGCAGTCAGAAATGCTCCCTAGACACAAGCATGGCCAGACTTCGTCTCACCTACTCTGGTCGTGTTGTCAGAAGGGACCATCCTGGAGAAGGTTATCATGCTCGGTAAACTAGAGGGTCAACGAAAAAGGAGAAGGCCTTCAATAAGATGGATTGACACTGAATGATGGGTTCAAGTATAGCAAGGATTGTGAGGACGGCACATGACTGGGCAGAGTTTTGTTCTGTTGCATGAGTCGCTATGAGTCGGAGCTGGCTTGATGGCAACTGACAACAACAACAACAAGGTGAGGGGACATGCAAAGTACGTTGCATACTGCTGAAACTAGCTATTGCCGTGATATAAAGAACCTCAGGAAAGCTGTGGACTCGCATCTAGTCAATGCTTCTGCCGGTTTTTCTAGTCCAACTAAATCTGTTATTTTCAGGTACCACAAATAGAAGCCTTTACCAGAAACTTGGGACTTGTTCATCCTACATTAAAATTGAAATGTTAACAGCACTATTTTGCACTGCCCTGAATCCAACCTAAATATCCTACTAATTTCCCATCAGGACAATTACTGGCCTTTGTGGAACAAAACATGGCATAAACAATGAATAAAATGAATAAAGAACTACAAAGCAGCAACCACATTATCTCCACCAACTTTCTTTCAGGAGTAGTAATGACACAGAAAGTTAATAGAGAAAGAGAACAAGGAGGGACTAGCAGTGGCTGTAGGAATACTAAAAGGAGAAAATGCTGCCAAATAAAATAAAATGCCATTAGAGCTGAACTGACAAAAAAAAAAAAAAAAAAACAAAACTGAGACCTTATGTCTATTTCTGCACATAATGAATTGTGACTGGCCCCTTGCTGAACGTGGGCCCATGATGATGATTGTGATGGGTATTCTGGAAGAAGATCATCGTGACTGGAGTCATAATGAAGAACACTGTGATATTCTTGCATTCGATCAATCATTCACTCAACAAACATTCATTGTGCCAAGCACCGGGGGTATAAAGACGAGAAAGACACCCTCCTCGTGTGTTCTTGAAAAGCCAAGTGAGCTGGGGAAATGGAGCAAACAACTGTGGAAGACTGTGATGCATTCCTGGGGCAGAGGAGGGTGCAGAGGGCTGTGGCATTCCAGGGCAGGGCAGGTGGTATGTGACAGCAAATACCCCCACCCTCAAACTTGGAAATAAAAGAAACATAGTTGCCCTCTGAGCATTCAGCTGGGACATAACACAAGCAGTGATATGCCAAGGCACCTTAAAGAAATAGGAGGAATGACTCCAAGCCTCAAACTAGGGGAACATTAAGAATATAACCACTTTACCCAAAAAGGATAGAAAAAGAATTGGAGAAGCTTACTTTTTCTACCTGTTCCACATCTGAAGAGATGAAAGCTATTCTGGTCCCATTAGCAGGGAAGGGTGTCTCAAGTTATCTTACAGTAACTTCTAAATCCACCACCTATATGTACATTTATCGTATGTGGTGGCTTGCATGTTATTGGAAGCTATGCCACCAATATTTCAAATAACAGTTGTGTCACTCATGGTGGACAGGTTTCAGTGGAGCTTCCAGATTAAGACAGACTAGGAAAAAAGGCCTGGTGATCTACTTCCCAAATTAGCCAATGAAAATATGATGGATCACAACAGAACACTGACATAATGCTGGAAGATGGGCCCCCAAGGTTAGAACAACAACAACAACAACAAAAGACTCACTACTATTGAGTCGATTCCAACCCATAGTGACCCCCACTGGGTTTCTGAGGCAGTAAATCTTTTACGGAAGTAGACTGCCCATCTTCCTTCCATTAGGCATTCAAAATACACAGAGGCCACAACAATGGAACCAAGCAGACCAGTGATTGTGGAGATGGTACAGGACTGGGCAACAGTCTGTTCTGTTGTACGTGGTGCCACCTTGAGTCAGAGCCACCTCAACAGCAACTAACAACAACTTCTCAATCATGAAAATAATGACCATTAATTGAGTGCTTTCTAATTGGCAGGCATATCCCAGGTATTATCTATGTCCCAAAGTTGACCCCCTACCACTGGCATGACTGACACTTTAAGGTGGTATACAAATATTATTAATTCTTAAAATTAAATTGTTTACTTTCCATTAGGAAAAATTATAGCTAGTCCACCAAGCCAGGTATTTCATAGATTGTATACTTGGCATGAGACTAAAGGAGACAAATTTAAGGGAAAAAAAATGAGTCCAGAAAGAAAACATTAAATAAAGATAATACACAAGCATAGTGAAACAAAAATTTTGAAATTGAGGAAAAAGTGCATTTTGTGACATAATTCTCAAAAAAAAAAAAAAAAAAA
>NW_006921635.1:14068542-14069733 GCF_000298275.1 Orycteropus afer afer
ATCACAATAAAAAAGAGGACAAGCACAAATATTCAGCAAATACTAAAACAACAGCAACAAAGGAAATGATAACATGAGTCATAAACATAATGAGCTCAGAACAGAAAAATAATGTAGAACAAAGAAACCAAGGACACCATGAAAAAACACATAACAAAATGACAGCAACCAGTTCATACTTGTCAATAATTACACTGAATGTTAATAGATTAAACGCACCGCTCAAGAGACAAAGAGTTGCAGACTGGATAAGAAAACAAAACCCACCAATACGCTGTCTACCAGAGACAAACCTTATAGACAAAGACAAAAATAGAAAATCAAAGGTTGGAAAAGATATATGAAGCAAATGGCAACTGTAAAAGAGCAGGAGTAGCAATATTATCTTCTGATCAAATTGACTTTAACACAAAAACCACCATAGGAGACAAGGAAGGACATTATATAATGATTAAAGAATTAACTGAACAAGAAGATATAACCATAATAAATATCTATGGACCCAATGAAAGAGTCCTAAAATACATAAATCAGACTTCAAAATAATTGTAAAGGCAAATAGATGACTCCACAGTCATAGTAGGAGACTTTAATACAACACTTTCAATGAAAGAGAAAACAACTGGAAAGAAACTCAACAAAGATGCAGAAGAGCTAAATAATACAATCCACCAACTTGACCTTATAGACATCTACAGAGCACTTCACCCAACAACAGCACAATATACATTCTTTTCCAGTGCACATGGAACACTTTCCATGATAGACCATATGTTAAGCCATAAAGCAAGCCTTAATAAATTTAAAAACATTGAAATATTGCAAAGCATCTTCCCAGATCACAATGCTATCAAATTAGAAATCAACAATAGGAAAATCAACGGAAATTGAACACCACCCTACCTTAAGAAAGACTACATAAGAGAAGAAATAAAAAATTGAAATTCAAAAATTGCTTGAATCAAATGAGAATGAAAATACAACACCAAAAAGTTTGGGACACAGCAAAAGTAGTGATCAGCGGCCAATTTATAGCAATAACTGCACACATCAAAAAAGAAGAGCCAAAATCAACTTTAAACCAACATCAACAATTAGAAAAAGAACAGGAAGAAAAGCCTACAGTCACCAGAAGAAAGGAAATAATAAAAATTAGAGCAGAAATCAATGAAACAGAAAATAGAAGGGCAA
>NW_006921635.1:14072966-14074374 GCF_000298275.1 Orycteropus afer afer
ATATGCACACCCATGTTCATTGCAGCACTATTTACAATAACCAACAGATGGAAACAACCTAGGTGTCCATCAACTGAGGAATGGATAACCAAACTATGGTACATACACACAATGCAATGCTATGCAACCCTCAAGAATAACATAGAATCTGCAAGACACCACATAATGTGGATGAACTTGGAGGACATTATGCTGAGTGAAATAAGTCAATCACAAAAGGACAAATATTGTATCAGTCCGTTATTATAAAAGTCAAGGAAAGGTTTATATATGGAAGGAAATTTTCTTAGTTGGTTACCAGGGGTGGGAGGGTAGGGTAGGAAACACTGTTAGACAGGTAGAGATAAGTATTGATTTGGGTGAAGAGAAGGGCAATGTACCAAATGTGAGTGATCAACATGCTGGCATTGAGGAAGAGGAAGACAGACAGAGAGAGGTACATGGGAGGCGCAGACAACAAAGATAAACCCTTCTGCACATACAGTACTGCATTGCCAGCAAAGGCAGACATGGGTATACGAGTGGATAGATGGGTAGACAGGCTGAAGTATTAGGTATGTCTATGCAGTGGGGAGTGGACCCAAGACCATGTATAGGGTTGGCAGACAATATTTCTACAAATGTATTTGTATGTTCTGTAAGAATTCCCAGGTGTATAGTAGAGCTGACAAGGGACAAGTTTGTAGTCACTTCTTCATCACACCTAGCTACCAAGAGGGACCAAGTGGTTGAACCTGTAAGCTCGGGACCATAGTCACAGGGGACACCAAGCTCATGTGGCATAACATACTACACAAAACACTGTTCCACCTCCTACTTTGGTGAGTAGTGACTGGGATCTTAAAAGCCTGCAAACAGCCATCTAGACGCAACGATGGGTCTCTCCTCATCCAGAGCAAAGAAGAATAAAGAAAACCAAAGATTTATGGAAACAATTAGTCTAAGTGATCCACCATGTGATCCGCAGCCTATACGACTATGAGACCAGAAGAACTAGATGGTGCCCAGCTACTACTGTCAACCACTCAGAGGAGGATCTACGTAGTAAATCCTGGATAGAGAGGGAGAACAATGTGGAACAAAACTTAAAATCATTTAGAGAAAAGAAAAGGGGGAAGGGGACCAGGTTTGCTGGACATATAGAGCCTGGTGGAACCACTGAGACTATGGCCCCTAGCTGCCCTTCAGGTCTGGAATTGAAGCCACACCTGTGGCTTCCAGGTAAACAGGCATATGATTTGAACATTTACCTGAGGCAGATACACTCCTTGGAGAGAACAATCATGGGAGAAAGAAGGGCTGTTTATGCACAGGGAGACAGCTCAGGGGGCAGGACTGCATGGAGGGATGGTGTTCTGGTTCCCTAGTGCCGCTCTGACAAGAATATACCACAAATGGGATGGCCTTA
>NW_006921635.1:14075044-14098641 GCF_000298275.1 Orycteropus afer afer
AAAAAAAAAAATCAGTAAACCCTCCCCCGCAAAAAAAAGTGGCTTCTCATATAAATAATCCTGGAGCAGTGGTTCTCAACCTTGAGTTGAATCATCTGGTGCCCTTTAAAATATACTGATACCTTGGCCCCACCTGTGTATTGGGAATTTTAAAAGCTGCTTTAGGTCATCCTGATGTGCAGCCAATATGAAGAATGACTTGCCCGGAGAGAATGGATATACTACTAAAGAAATGTCAGAGTGTGCTTTTTATTGTAATTTAACAAATTACAGTCTGGCTTTGTCCAGTCAAGTCTGTGTTAATGAGAGTCAACCCCTGACAGAGGGGCCCACTCTCATGCTGGTTTAGATGCAGTTCCCCAAAGCCTTGGAATGGGCCTCCAGCCCTTATTCTTCGACCCTCCATGTTGAAGTCAATGAGGGTGATGGCCAAGAAATTTAACGGAAGGAAAAGGAGGAAGTATAGGTTATACTCAGCCTAAATAAGGACTGCATCAGAAAATAAGTGTTATTGTTGTTGTTTTCGTATTTGGAACCTCAGGTGAAGATGAGTTTACTAAAGGGAGAGATTTCCAAGACTGCACACAAACATGGGGTGTGAGACCTGACCTCATTTTCTCTTTCCTCTCTCCTTTTCTCCACTCTTTCCTCCATCTCTCACCTTCCAGTGATGTCCTATGAAGCAGAGATTTTAAACTCCAATGGGAATCAAATTGTAGACATGTTCCCACTTCTTCCTAGCCTGCCAATAACTAATTTTGCAGGCCCTCAGTAAAAGTTTATGAATTCATGAATGAACTAACTTTCGATTCTACGTGCATCATTTAACCTCTCTGAACCTAAATGCATGCCAAGTTATGAGATTTAAGAGCTAAGATGTGTGAGTATACTTTGTAAAATCTAAAGTCAGCAACCCACAAACTGGGAGAAAATCTTTGTAGATGACATGCCTGATAAAGGACTTGAATGCAGAATATGTGAAGAATTATTAGAATTCAAGAAAGACAATGAACCCAATTGAAAAACAGGCATTTCTCCAAAGAAAATATGCAAATAGACAATAAACCCACACCCATAGCTGTTGAACTGATTGTAGCTCATAGTGACCTGCACGACAGAGGAGAACCGCCCCGTAGGCCCTATGGGGTTTCCAGGGCTTTCCAGATCTTCACAAAAGCAGACTACCACATCTTTCTCCTGCAGAACAGCTGGTGGGTTTGAACTGCCCACCTTTTGGTTAGCAGCTGAGTGCTTAACCGCTGCACCACCAAGTCTCCTTAAACTGTCAATAAGCACCTGAAAATACGCTCAGCATCAGTCAATAGGGAAATGCATTTCAAAGCACAAGGAGATACCACTTCATACTAACTGTTGTTGTTGTGTGCCATTGCTCAGTTCTGACTCAGAGTGACCCTATGGGCTGGTTGAACTGCTCCATAGTTTCCTAGACTGTAATCTTCATGGGAGCAGATTGCCTGGCCTTTTCTCCCAAGGAGCGGCTGGTTGGTTAGAACTGCTGACCTTTCAGTGAGCAGCCACGTGCTTAACCATTGCATCACCAGGGCTCCTTTCACACTACCCAGGATGGCTATAATAAAAAGAGACAGACAATAGCACGTTATAGGCAAGCATGTGGAGACATTTTGTTGTTATGTGCCGTCAAGTCGGACCCGACCCATAGCGACCCCTCCTTATGTTTCCGAGGCAGTATCACTACGGAAGTAGACTGCCCCATCTTCCTTCCAAGGAGTGGCCGGTGGGTTTGAACCGCCAGCCTTCTGGTTAGCAGTCAAGTGCCTTAGCCACTATGCTACCAGAGCTCCCTGTGGAGACATTGGAAATGCATATATTGCTGGTGGGAATGTAAAATGGCGCAGTTTGGTAGATCCTCAAAAAGTTTATAAACATGGAGTTACCCAACAGAGAGAAGACACACTCCACACAAACACCTGTACACAAGTATCTGTGGCATCACTATTCATAACAAAAAGCGAAAACAGTGCAAATGTCCATCAATGAATTAATGGATAAACAAAATATGATCTATCCACACTACTCAGCCATGATCATGCTATAACATGTATGAACCTCAAAAACATTATGCTGAGTGACAGAAGCCAGACACACCAGGACAAAGAGTATATGATTCCATTTATATGCAATGTCTAGTACAGACAAGTCCATGGCGACAGGAAGTAGATTAGTTGTTGCCGGAGGCTGGAGGTAGAGGAGAAAGGGATGTGGCTGCTAATGGGTATGGAGTGATTTTTTGGATGGAGTTCATAGTTCCCCTTGATGGAAATGTTCTGGTGTGCAGTAGTGATGATGGCTGCATAACTCTGTGTCCATACTACAAACCTCTACACTGTACACTTTTCAAGGAATGTTATGGTATGTGCGTATCTTGACTTTTAAAATGCAAAACAATAATAATGATAAATAAATCTAAAGCCAGCATATAAATAAGAAACATCACTGTAACTCAGGAGTTTCTCATCCTGAGCACACTGACGTTCTGGGCTGGGTGATCTTTCCTGCAGAGGGCGCTGTCCTGCACATTGCAGGACAATGAGCACATCGCTGGCCCCCACCCACTGGATGCCCCACCCACTGACACACTGCCTTCTCCAGTCACGATAATCAAAACTGTCTCCAGACATTGCCAAGTGCCCCCTGGGTGGCAAAACTGCCCCAGACAGAAAACCACTGTGTAACTGTGTAATGTGAAAATTCTCAATTAATACATTAAATGTACTTTATTTAAACTAACAGAACTCACAGATTAAAATTCACTCTTCCAGATATTAAATGCCATGACAATTTTAACTGAGTACTAGGACTTTCATTCTGACACCATTACTATCCAAATGTTGCCTGCACATTATAAATGAGTGATTTTCAACCTATGCTTTTCTTCTTCTTCTTCTTCTTTTTTGACCTCAGCCAAAGCTTCCAACAAGGAAAGATGAATTTTCAAAACTCAATTAAATGGTAATTAGCCTTCCTGCCATTTGATTCTAGGCAATTTTTCTATGATACTCAGGCATGACAGTTAATAGTGTTTCCTCAAAAACATTATAAACTGTAAAACATACCTCTGATCCTTCAGCCCACTGATTTTAGGAGAGCTTGACCATCCCTGTCCATTTATAATAAAAGACACGCAGGCAGCTGACTGATATCAACTGTTTCTCAAGGACAACTAGGAAACAATGTCATCACATCCCTACAGTGGTCCAGTCCCCTCTCACTGGATCCTTAACACATAAATAACTGAACTGGAAAATCCACCAGAAAGAGACTAGACAAATGCCAATCTCTCAAAATTGATGAGAGGCATATAATTATTACTACAAACCGTGTCTGATACTTTAGCTGAAAATATGATTAAATGTGTCCAATATCTTTCATTTGGGTTAATTTTAGGCCTGTATGTAATAATAACAGCATTTTTTAAAACTGACTTTCTGTTCTTCTTGTCAATCTGTTTATTTTTTAAAAAAATCTCTCTCCTATGTCCACCACTTCAGGAGCTCTGGTAGCATAGTGGCTAAGGCATTTGACTGCTAACCAGAAGGCTGGCGGTTCAAACCCACCAGCCACTCCTTGGAAAGAAGGCTGGGCAATCTATTTCTGTAGAGATACTGCCTCAGAAACCCCAGGAGGGGTCACTATGAGTCAGGTCCAACTCCACAGCACTGACCGGTGCAAATCATTTGGACTGCTAACCAAAGGAAGGGAGGTTCAAGTCCATCCAGAGGGGCCTCAGAAGAAAGTCTGCTGGTCTACCTCAGAAAAATCAGCTACTGAAAACTCAATGGAAGAGCTGACAAAAGAAAAGTTGTGGAGGCTTCTTGGCTATTGCCAGCTACCCTGAGGGAATAAGTAGTTGGACCTGTAGGCTCAGGACCATGGTCACAGGGGACAGCAAACTCAATTAGCATAAAACACAACACAAAAACATTATTGTACATCCTACTTTGGTGAGTAGTAAGCATGGGTCTTAAAAGCTTGTAAGTGACCATTTAGATGTGATGGGTCTCTCTTTATCCAGAGCAAAGGAGAATGAAGAAAACCAAAGACACATGGAAACAATTAGTCCAAGGGACTAGTAAACCATGCAGTCCTCAGCCTATATAACCACGAGACCAGAACTAGATGGTGCCTGGCTACCACTGTCAACCACTCGGAAGGGGATTGATTCAGGAGATCCTGGATAGAGTGGGAGAACGATGTGGAACAAAACTCAAAATTATAAAAAAAAAAGACCAGGTTTTGCTGGTCTGATAGAGCCTGGTGAGACCCCTGAGACTATGTACGGCCCCTAGTCACCCTTTAGGTCTGGAATTGAACTCACTCCCATGGCTTCCAGCCAAACAACAGACAGGCGTATGGGGTGAACATTTACATTAGGTAGATGCGTTCCTTGGAACAATCAATTGTGGAAGAACAGAAGCGCAGTGTTTGCATAGGGAGATGCTCAGGTGGCAGGAATACTGAGCAAAGAAGGACACAGGGAAGAGGTAACTATGGGGAGGAAGTGGGAAGAGAGCTGTTACACTGTGGGGAATCGGAGTCAATGTCATGAAACAAAATCTGTATGAATTGCTGTGTGGAAAATGAATTTGCTCTGTAAACTTTCACCCAAATCACAATAAAAATTAAAAAATAATAAAAAAATATCTCTATGGAACACAATTCTACCCTGGCACACATAGGGCCTCCAGGAGTCAGAATTAACTCAACAGCAACTGCATTTTTGGTGTTGAAAATACAGCAGTGCATAAACCACAAAAATCCTTGCCTCATGGAGCTTATGCTCTAGAGAGGAGAGACAGAAAATAAACGTAGCAAACAAAACGTGCACCAAGCTTGATGGTGGTAACAGCTATGGAGGAAAAATAACAAGAAGGGCTGAGGGAGTGCCGAGCAATTTTAAATAAAGTAGGCAGGAACAGATTCATGAAGAGGGTGACATATGAGCAGAGACCCCAAGGCTGGGAGGAAGCTGTGCACATAACTGGGGGAAGAGCATTCTTCCCAAACGTCAAGGCCTAAAGTAACACATTGACTCTCCTGCAGTTCTGAGGTCAGAAGTCTAAAATGGGTGTCATGGGACTAAAATTAAGGTGTCGGCAGGCTGGTTCATTCTGGGGGCTCATGGGGAGAAGCTGTTTCTTTGCCTTTTCCAGCTTCTGGAGGCTGTCTGCATTCTGTGGCTCACGTCCTCCTCCTCCTCTGTCCTTGAAGCCAGCAGCATAGCTTCTTCAAATCTCTCTGTGCCTCCCTCTCTCTTACATCTGCTTGCATTATCTCCTCTTCTGAATGCAACCACCTGGCCTCTCTTTTATATGGAAACTTGTGATTACGTTATGCCCACCCAATCATGCAGGATTATCTCCCCGTCTCAAGATCTAAATCTAATCACAACTGTAAAGTCCCTTTTTGCCATATAAGCTCACCTAGTCACAGGTTCAGGGAATCAAGACCTGGGTGTCTTTGTGGGCCATCATTCTGCGAGGCTAAAGGAGAGTGCCAGGAAGAGCAGCAGATGAAGTCAGATAGCCCTTTTTAATGACGAAAAGCTTGCCTGCTACCTCTTTGTGATCCCATTCTTTAACATGAACAGAGTTGGCCTTTGCCACAATGAACACCATTGGGTTGCACTCTTCTACTGCTGCCGTCAGGCAGCTTCTGCAATGTTCTCTATATTTCTCAACTTCCAATAAAGTTAGAACTCTTGAAGAGGCTGCATGATCAGTTAGTTCAGCTCTCCATGTGCTGAAAGAGGCCATGAGTCCTAGTATGACCTGGATTGTGCCCCTAAAAAGCCATGTGGGAATACTGACCCCCATCCCTGTAGATGTAATCTTATTTGGAGACAGGGTTTCCTTTGTGATACTAACAAGGCCCTATCAGAGTAGGGTGTTTCCAAAACAGAATCATTTCTGAGTTCTCAAAAGAGCAGCCAGACACAGCTACAAGCACTTAACAGGGAAGACAGGTGCCATGTGACACTGCCCAAGGAACACCTATACTTCACTCTAGGGTCTAGCACTCAAAAGTCTTCCCATCAGTGGTTCCTTATCCTGAAACAACCTAAAGCACCATTACGGAGCCCTGGTAGCACAGTGGTTTGGCTGGTAACTGAAAGGTCAGCGGTTTGAACCCACCAGCTGCTCCATGGGAGAAAGAGGTAGGAGTCTGCTTCTGTAAAGATGACAGTGTTGGAAACCCAATGGGACAGTACTACTCTGTCCCATAGTGTTGCTATGAGTTGGAATCCACTCGACGGCAACAAGTTTGGCAAAATGTTTGTTTGCCAAAAGCACCATTGGGGTTTCCCAGGCTGTCATCTTTACAGAAGCAGACTGCCACATCTTTCTCCTGCAGAGCAGCTGGTAGGTTTGAACCATTGACCTTTCTGTTACCAGCCAAACCACTGGACACCAGAGCTCCTTAAGGGGTGCATTAAGCACCATTGCTTGGACTGCCAAGAACTAAGGAACGCCCAGGGCTACCAAAAAGGAAGGAATCAACATGGTCGAGACTGTGATTTGGACTTCTAGCCTCCAAAACCGTGAGAAAATAAATTTCTGTTCTTTAAAGCCATCCACTTGTGGTATTTGTGTGATAGCAGCACTTGGAGACTAAGACAACTCACAAAGAACAAATCCAGCAGTGAAGATTTTGGGGAGAAAAGGAAACACAAAGTATGGAGTGGGTAGAAAACAGGTATCTGCTGTCCCTTAATATCACTTCTCAGAGGAGCCTGTAGATGTCTACGGGGGGCTTGTGTGTGTTGGGGAAGACCCTGTCCACCTCCTTTAACTGCCACATTAGGTCTTCACTTAATGACTATCACATAAAAGGATAGTGCAGTGTATGCCATTCATTGCTTTAATTCTGAGCTACTGCCCCCTGCATCTCTGGTCCTGGTACTTGACTTCCTCTTCACCTCTGGTCACACTGTGTATTAGCTTCCTATCCTTCTATAATAAATAATCACCAACTTGCTGGCTTAAAACAACAGGAATTTATTCTCTCACAGTTCTAACGGCCAAAAGTTCAAAACTAAGTTGTAAGCAGAGCTGGTTTCTCTTGGAGGCTCTGAGGGAGAATCCATTCATGGTTCCCTCCTGGCTTCCGGCAGCCCCCAGCCAGCCTCGGTGTTCCTTGGCTCATAGCCAGACCATTTCAGTCTATGCCTCTGTCTCCACATTGCCTTCTTCCCTGGGTGTGTCTGGTTTCTGTGTCCAGATCTCTCTCTCTCTTATAAAGCCACCCCCTAACTTCACTTGGTTACATCTGCAAAGACCCTATTTCACATTAACAGGCCCCTCGAGTTAGAACTTGAAAATATCTTTTTGGGGAACATAATGCAACGGGCTACATTGTGCTTCCAAACCACTTGGCTACTTAATTTTGCCTCGTTTTCCAACCTTGTCTCCTTTTGTTCCTGGCAATAATGACCAAAAACAAACACCCATTGCCATCAAGTCAATTCCAATTCATAGTGACCCTAGAGAACCAAGTAGAACTGTCCCATAGAGTTTTCAAGGCTGTACATCTTTACAGAGGCAAACTGCCACATCTTTCTCCCATGGAGGGGATGAAGTTCCAACCTTTCAGTTAGCTGAGTGTGTAACCATTGTGCCACCCCAGCTCCTTGGCAGTAACAACAACTGGTGTTTATTGAGCATTTACTATGGATCAGTCACTGCATCATGCACCACCCTGTAAAGAAAATACTATTATTGTCTCCTATTATTATTTTCATATGTTTGAAGGTCATTCATATTTTTGGTTGTATGTCATTAAGTCAAACTGTAAGCTGGTTAATAAAATATCAAGAGCAACTTCCTTATCCAGTAATAAGTATCAAAGAGCATAACTCTATATTTAGATTCCCTGTTTGGCAGTAGAAAATGTTCATATGAAGTGCAGGCATTTGGCCAGTCACACTCATTCCACACTGCCTAATGAACACCTATACTTCACTCTAGGCTCTAGCACTCAAAAGTCTTTCCATCGGTGGCTTCCTTATCTTGAAACAAACTAAAGCACCCCTTAAGGAGCTCTCGTGTCCAGTGGTTTGGCTGGTAACACAAAGGTCAATGGTTCAAACCTACCAGCTGCTCTGCAGGAGAAAGATGTGGCAGTCTGCTTCTGTAAAGATGACAGCCTGGGAAACCCCATGAGGCATTCTATCAGTCCTATAGCATCACTACAAGTTGGAATCTAGTCAACTGCAACCGGTTTGGCAACAGGTTTGGTTTTTTGGTGAAGCACCATTGTTCAGTTTGCATTTTGCCTCTCCGAAGCTGAAGCGCTATCTAGTGGCAGTGATGGCTAACTGCAGGCACGCCCCTATTTTCACACCTGCCCCTCCCAACACATACAGAAGGGAGACCTTGAGGCTATTTCTACCTACTGGTGTCCATCTGGTAGAGTCACGAAAGACAAGGTCCAAGTCTGATGCAAAAAGAGATGTTTTTACAAAGACTGAATAGATGGCTTCCACCCCAAAAGACACCATCTCCAGTCTCCTCTTAATTGCACCCTTTTCTAAAATAGGAATACTAGAAAGGCAGCCGACGTTTTCAATGGAACTGATTTGTTGAACAATCTGTACAAAAAAAGTAATTTCATTTTCTTCCAGTATCTTCCTTCTAACATTCCCTGTGGAATCTCTCCTTTCCACCCTTGGACTTTGGAGTAGGGAGGCGAGTGGCCTGCTCTTGCATGCCTCGCTTCTCCCCTCCTCTTCCCTTAAAGATCCTCCGGTGTTTGAAGCAGAGACCAAAAAAAGCAGGAAGGGTCCTTCCTACACAGTTTCCAGATATGGGAAATAGAGTCCTGCTTGAACTTTTCCAACTGCCCCCCTCAGCTCACAATCCAGCTAAGTTCCAAGATGTCTACTTAATTCATCCTTGCCTGCTTCACTTTATCCCGTCTTCCTCTCCTTTCCGCCCACACCCAGACTATCTCCCTCTTGTTTCCTCTCTTTTTACTGGAACACAGGGATCACTGAAATAAGAAAAAGGAGTAAGTATTCTTAGAAAAGGAGATAACATTATCATTATTTGCAGATAATAGAACTGTGAACTGAGAAAATCCAAGAGACTTAACTAAGAAATCATTAGAACCAATGAGACTTCCAAAAGACAGCCCCATATAAGATGAATACACAGAGCAACCAATAGCTTTCCATTACATTAACAACAACCACTGAGCTAATTAATGGTAAAGAGAAAAGAGTTCATTCCAACAAGAACAAACTAGTAAGTTCTTAGGCATAAAGTCAACAAGAGGAGGGGCGGCCAACAGAAAACTATAAAACTTGACTACGGACATAAAAAGAAGACCTGAGTAAGAAAATGGAGAAGCATGGTCTGTTCCTAAACAGTCAGCATTGTAAGAATTCCTTTTTCTTTCCAATTAACATAAAAATGAAAAGCAGGATAAGTAAACTGTGGTCCATCCAGACAATGGAATTCAACTCAGCAATAAAAAGGAAAGAGCTATTGATAAACACAACAATGGGATGGATCTCAAACTTATTAGACTGAGTGGAAGAAGCCAGATATAAAAGAGTAATGACATTTGATTCCATTTATATAGAATTCTAGAGAGGGATAAAAGTGATAGAAAGCACTCGGGTTCAAAGATGACCTTCTCCACTGCCATGGAGTCAATTCTGACTCATAGCGACCCATAGAACAGAGTAGGACTGCCCCACAGGGTTTCCAAGGCTGTGAATCTTTATGGAAGCAGACTGGCTTGTCTTTCTCCTCCAGAGCAGATGGTAGGTTTGAATTGCCAAACTTTTGGTTAGCAGCCAAATGCTTTAACCACTTCACCACCGGAGCTCCTTCCAAAGATAACAGTGGGGATTAATTGCAGAAGGGCACAAGGGACCTTTTGGGAGCTGATGAGAATGTTCTGAATCTTGATTGCACCAGTGGTTACATGAGAATATATATATATATAGTAATTAAAGCTCATCGAATGTATCTCTAAAATAGTGCATTTTATTACATGTAAAGTATATCTCAATAAAGTCAAAAAATAAAATGCAATTCAAATTGAAATACAATTTAGAAACCCCCAACTTTTGGGTTTTGAGGGGAGGGTCAGAGACTTCAGAAAGTGAAAAATAGAATTTTTCAAGGAGAAAAAAATGGATGAGATTAGCCAAGGGGAAAAAGCATAAGCCCAGAAAGCCCACCAGCAAGTCCTCTGCCCAAGTAGGTAGCCATCCTGGTCACCCTGGGAATAAGATGCCACTAGTTCTCCCCTCTAGAAGGCACCTCCATTTCTAACAGTTTTTCCAGAGAGAAGGGAAGGAACAGCTCCAGCCCTGGGCAGCCCTAGAGCCCCATACAGCCTGGGATGGAGGCTGAGAGCTAGAGTAAGGCTGCTGATAGCAACATAATTTTGTTTCTTCTTAATGGGGAGCTCTGGTGGCATAATGCCTAAGGCATTTTGACTACTAACCAGAAGGTTGATGGTTCAAACCCACCACCCACTCTTCAGAAGGAAGATTAGGCAATCTACTTCCGTAAAGATTTACTGCCTCAGAAACCCAAGGAGGGGTCACTATGAGTCGAAATCAACTCAATAGCAGTGAGTTTAGTTGTTTTTTTTTTTTTTTCCAAGGAGGGGTCACTATGAGTCAGAATTGACTCAATGTCAGTGTGTTGTTTTGTTTTGTTTTTTTTAATGGAAGAGGAGAACTCAACTGCTTTCTCCTTTCTTTGGAATGCGGGGTCCTTGAAGCCTGTTTATCCTGTGTTGGGTCCTGGCTCCCTCCTCCAGGGTCATTCCAGTTTCAGAAGACAAGCAAGAGGCTCAAAATGTTTGTTGTGCTGTCAGTTGCCATGGAGTCAGCCCTCAACTCATGGGGACCCCATGACAGTGGAAGGGAACCTGGCCACTCTTGCTCCATCCTCATAATCGGTTGTGCATCAGACCATTGGGATCCACAGAGTTTTCGGGGGCAGATTTTCAGAAGCAGACTGCCAGGCTTTTCTTCCTAGTCTGCTCAGCCTGAGCACTCCACTGAAACCTGACTCGGCGCCATAACAACACGCAAGCCAGGAGTGCGCTATAGGGTTGTTCTCATTTTACACGTCAACATCAGTGAGTAGAGGGACGCTCCAGTGGCTCAGAAAACAAAAGATATCTCCATAAGTTACCATGGAGAGCTAGCCTCCGGTTTCTGCCATCGATTGGCTATGAATATTTCCAATAAACTTCACATCTTAATGATTTCTTGCTCTGTGAGGGACCTTAGCTACACAGCGTGAAAACTGGTGGAAAATCTCAGATGCATTACCTTTCTGTGAGTGCTAGAAACCATTTTCACTTGGCAAAGGAAAAGTGGGCTGGGAACTGTGCCCTTGAAAGGAACCAAAGCCTTTATTTTCAAAGGCTGCTTTCTAAACGTGGCTAATGGGGAACAGCGAGAAAACCACTTTGGAATAGTGATCATCTTCGAACCACAGCATCCCCTTAATAAGAAATTTCAATTCTAAAAATAGACCAATTGAAAGAGAAATGTCGTACTAGGAAATCTTTATGCCCAGAAAATTGGTCACATTAAGGCAAGCTCTTGCTTTTGTCTGCAGTGAACACAAAGTATGTTGACGCTTTAATCTATATTGCTCCCTCTTTTCAAGCGTCTCATCCTAAATAACAGCAAACCGTGAGAGTTTAAAAAATCAATTCTTCTCTCTTCTCCTATTTCCTGTTTAGCATGTACTGGAATCTACTGTTTAACATTTGCCCATTTCCCTTCTGAAATTCCTAGAATCTATTTCCGTTTGTAGGTGGCCCTTGTTTTTTACTCCATGAAATGTTTCTTGGAGGTCTCCATGATACAAGCAGCATTCTAAAGGGTCCTGCCATTGCTGGTCGGGGGTAGAACTCTTGCCTTTCATGGGGGATACTCAGATCAATTCTGGCCAGTGAGCCTCACACACAGTCACGACCATGTATCATGGAGGGCCGCATGTTACCGTGACGTTGAACAGCTTTCATCAGGGCTGCCTAAGACAAACTTGAATGAAAGGCTGGCAATCTACTTCTGAAAACCAGTCAATGCAAACTCTAGGGATCACAGGGGTCTGACCAGCAACTGATCATGGGGATGGTGAAGGACCAATGCTTCAACCCACTGTCCATGAGGTCACCATGAAATCGGGGACCACTCAACAGCAACTAACAACAACAACATTTCATGGTTTGCAATATGCCACATTTTATTTATTTACTCATCAGCTGAAAGACACTTGGGCTCCACATTTTGACTATTATGAACAACAGTGGTAGAAACATTCACGTGCAAGTCTTTGTGTAGAAGCTTGTTTTCACTTCCTCTGAGTAAATACCTAGGAGTGGGATGGTAGGTGAACAATAAGGTTACAAAGCTGGTAGCGTGCCAGACAAGGAGCCGAGCAGACCCAAAGGTTAAGCACTTGGCTGCTAACTGAAAAGTCAGCAGTTCAACTCCCAGCGGTTCAAACTCACCAGCGGCTCCATGGGAGAAAGACCTGGAAATCTGCTCCCATAAAGGTTACAGCCTAGGAAACCCCATGGGGCAGTTCTACCCTGTCACATGGGGCCCTCTGAGTCAGAACCAACTCAACAGGACCTAACAACAACAGCATGTTAGATGCAGTGCCATGCTGGATAACAGGGGATGGATGTGCTATGATTCCTGTCCTATCTGCCAATTCTGTTTCTATCAACCTGCCCCCCCCAAAAAATAATAATAATAAAAACCACTGCTACTGAGTCGATTTCGACTCATAGTGACCCCTACTGGGTTTCCAAGGCTATAAATTTCTACAGAAGTAGCTTGCCTCATCTTCCTCCTGGAGAGCAGCTGGTGGGTTTGAACCTCCCATCTTCAGGTTAGCAGGCAAATGCCTTACCCACTACACCACCAGGGCTTCTCAAACTCTGCATTATTGACATTTTGGACCAAATAATTCTTTGTTGGTAGGGGGTGGGATTGTCTTGTGCATTGTAGGATGTTCAGCACCATCTTTGGCTTCTACCCACCCGATGCCAGTAGCACCACTTCCCGATCACAGTCGTGGCAATGACAAATGTCTCCAGCATTACCCAATATCCCTGCAGGGCAGAAGAGCCCCAGGTGAGAACCACTACATTGAAATCTACTAAATATAGGGAGATTGTGCCAATCCTACCTCTGACCTGGGTGTATTTAGTGGTTCCGTACATGGCTAGTCCACACTCCGAGTAGGTGTGCTGGGTCCTGTCTTGAAGGCTCAGCGTCAACATCCTACATGTTGCTTTATTTAATTCCTGCTAAATTGGTAGTTCTCTTGTGTTTGGTGTGTATGTGTTTTTCTCGAATTGGGCCAAGAGAAGAAGTGGGGGACTGCAGATGGCACAGGCTGTATTCTCTGTCTATTTAATTCAGATCAGTTTGTCCTGATGGTATTTATTTCAAAAGTGTGAGATTAAGAAAACATAAAATAAGTACTTAGAGTATTTAAACAACTCTGCTTACAAGAAGCACAAAACAAAATAGAGTGGACATTTGTTGGGTTTTGTTTTTGGACTACTAAGTATATACAGGGATGGATTATGCAATAAGGAGGGTAAACATGGGCTTCCTTGTGCTTGCTTACTAATCTGTGGTCAACAACTGTGGTGAAACCCATGTGAAATGATTCACTACAGATTAGTAAGTAAACACAAGGAAGCCCATGCTTACCCAGGTTACTGGGTACTCTGTCCCCGTCAGGGACTGTACATTGGAAAAAAGGCTTTGATTCTGTAGGAAGATGCTGTGGTAGAGAAAGGGTTGGGAGGGAGATGTCAACCATAACTACAAGCAAAAAACCCCTCCTTGGGTTTCCGAGGCAGTATCACTACGGAAGTAGGATTGCCCAACCTTCCTTCCGAGGAGTGGCTGGTGGGTTTGAACTGCCAGCCTTCTGGTTAGCAATCAAGTGCCTTAGGTACTATGCTACCACAGCTCATATATATATATATATATATATATATATATATATATATATATATATATATATAAAACCTGATGATCTGCTCCCACAAAGTTTTCAGCCTAGGAAATCCTATGGGGAATTTCTACTCTGTCACATGGGGTCACTGGGTAGAATCAACTCAATGGCACACAACAATATTTTATATATATAAATGTGTATATGCATATCATGTATCAATTCCATATTATATACATATACATGTATATCAACTCTGTATATATACATATACAGATCAACTCTGGCTAACCCAAGCCTATATATATATATATATGTATGTATGTGTGTGTGTGTGTGTTAGGAGCTCTGGTAGCACAGTGGCTAAGGCACTTGACTTCTAACCAGAAGGCTGGCAGTTCAAACCCATCAGCCACTCCTCAGAAGGAAGATGGGGCAATCTACTTCCATAGTGATACTGCCTTGGCAACCCAAGGAGGGGTCGCTACGAGTCAGGTCTGACTCAACTGTACATAACAACAACAACAACATATATGTGTGTGTGTGTGTGTGTGCGTGGATGTATATGTATATATATTCACATACACACACACATATATGTACATCATATATACAAACTCAGTGTCAATGTGTTTTTGGGGAATTTCATATATATGTACATACACATACACTGGGGTTAGCCAAAGTTGATTTCTGTTGCTTGTAACCAAAGAATCCAAACTCATAAATGTTATCAAGTCTCTTGAGTCAGAGACCTTTTCCAAAGTTAGACACATAAAGGTGTATGTACTTTTTCCAACTGGTTATACCAAACCCAACCCACACCCATTGCCATCGAGTTGATTCCAACTCATAACAACCCTACAGGACAGAATAGAGCTGCCTCGATGGGTTTCCAAGGCTGTAAATCTTTACAGAAGAAGACTGAACATCCTTTACCCACAGAGCAGCTGGTGGGTTTGAACCACCAACCTTTCAGTTAACAGCAAAGCACTTTAACCATTTCATTACCAGGACTCCATTGGTTATAGAGGGGTAAAAAAAACTACTGGGATGTCTTTCAAGTCCCTGAGAAGTATCTTGTCCCTACCCCTAACCCCAGGGGTGGCTCCCTTTAGCCATGACCCTGATTCCTTGACCATACCTGTTGGGACCAGGAGAAGAAACTGACCCTACTGAGCCCAATCAGATTATTTCTCCAAGGCCTAGAAGCTGGGGCATGAGAATCGGTCAGAATCTCCTATTCTTTGAATAGTCCATGTAAACTCAAGGACTGAGGATGGCTACCCTCTGCCATACCTGGAGAAAAACAGAGAAAGCTGATGTGTAGAAAGAATGAATGAATGAATGAAGCAGAGATGACGAGAGGGGAGAGATGAAAGCCATGTGGCATCTGAAAAAAGAAGCCAGAGGAGGTGTTTGGCTCCTTAGAGCTTGCTGGTTCCTGGTTCTCATCGACTGGCCACAGTGGTTCAGGAACTGGCAACTGGCTAAAACCAGGTCCATAAGAGAGAATGAGTCCCAGGACTTAGGTAAGAAATATGATGGGATGATATGAAGATGTGAGATGGGAGATGTCTTCAAAGGACAGAATCTGGAGCAGTCAGAGGACCTCTGGGTAGAATCTGTGGATGACACTGACATTATGGGACTAGAGAGGAGAATAAAGAAGGCAGGTGCTCGGTGTCACTATGCAAACCACTGGATCAAGCCTTCTCTAAAGGGGGCATTGTCTACAGACCATCTACATAACATTGGTTATGTCCCCAAATAGACAACAAACTCCCTGTATTAGGATGAAATAAAAGTATCTTAAATGATAACCATCTCTTACAAGTATAACCTTCTACTTTAGGAGTGAACCATATGGGAGACTTCAGGTCATGTGGCACTGAAGAGGTCCTAACTCCCACAGCTCTGGAGGCCCTCTTGGCACTTCAGAGGGTATTCAAAGAGAATGCACTTTGATCCTTTTCATTACAGAAGCCACATCTTTTAACCAACCCATCCAATAAAATGCAGTATGATGCTGTTGTCGTTGTTGCGTGCTGTCAAGTCCATTCCAACTTACAGAGACTCTATATGACAGGGTAGAATGGCCCCGTCAGGTTTTCTAGGCTATAATCTCAATGGCAACAGATCTCCAGGTCTCTCTCCCTCAGAACAGCCAACCTTCTGATTGAGTTCAAGCCACCAACCTTTTGATTGGCAGCTGAGTGCTTAACTATTGTGCCACTAAGTCTCCTAGAACATATTCTAGTACTCTGTTTAAGCAAGAGCACAATAAGTTTGCTGACTGACTGGAAATTTTCACTTTAATTTGTTGTTGTTGTTGTTGTTGTTATGTGCCGTCGAGTCGGCCCCGACTCATAGCGACCCCTCCTTGGGTTTCCGAGGCAGTATCACTACGGAAGTAGGATTGCCCAACCTTCCTTCCGAGGAGTGGCTGGTGGGTTTGAACCGCCAGCCGTCTGGTTAGCAGGCAAGTGTCTTAGCCACTATGCTACCAGAGCTCCCTTTAAAAATCACTCCTGTGGTTTCAGTCTCTGAATTTGAAGAGGTAGGTAGCGAGTCTCTCAGGGCTCATTCTGGACTTAAAACCCACGTAAAGCTCCAAAACGCTTATTTTTCTTTTTGCATCTCCAACTGTCAAAGAGCAGCACAGCTCTCTTGTGCACAATGTTGGCCCAGTGACTAAGCTTGCAGGATTTGGGAATGACTGGGGCCTCCAGATGTGATTAACTCACAGCAGAAGAGTGTCTCGGCTTGTGACATCCCATCAGATCACTCATTTATTCTCTTAACATTGGTAACTTACACAAAGGCATTTAAACTCCATTTGAAGGATAAGGCGAGTTGAGGCATAGGGTGGTGACTTACTCAACTGCAGAGTGACAAGGACACCAGTGATGAAACTCACATTCGATGCTATACTGAGCTCTTAAATCATCTTTGTAAATCACGTATTATCCACCTGCCTAGCCACCTAAAAATAGCACTGGGGACTCCTGAGAGGCCAGGATGAGCAACCGAGAAAAAAAAAAAAAAAAGCCAGAGGCATTTTAAAATTATAAATCTAATTTAAATGATCAGAACATGCATTATAGTAACCCACTGCAGGGATCTCATTAGTGGCTGGCTTTTAAAAAGTTATTAAAATTGTCCAAAACCGAATACAGTTCCCTTCATAGTTCCACAAGTAGAATCAACTATGAGTAAACATGCAGATCAGCAGGTGCCCACATGCCCAAGGTCTAAAGGAAATCAATCCAGCATCTACCCTAAGACAATTTTCAACAAACTTTACTTTTCCCTATTATTAGCATTCAGCTCACTTTAGCTCATCAAGTGTTTATTGAATGTCTACTACATGCCCATCACTAGGTATTTTACTTCCATCTTATGATGGTTCGCTGTCACCTCATTTTCCTCTTTAAGCAATTCCAAATAAAAACACTGTCTCACAAAACCCTTAGTGAGCAATGCAAAGTTTACTAAAGCTTATGAGAGGGGTGAGGAGGGGTTATGTTACTCATCTCACAGAGGGAAGCTGAAACACCCATCACAACAAGTTGCATTCCCAGGAAGGAGTCTCTGAGACGGAGATGAACAAGCAGGACGTTCATTAGGGAGTACTCCTGGGACCATCACCCATGGAAGGTGTTTTGGTTACCTAGTGACACTCTGACAAGAATATATCACAAATGGGATGGCTTGAAGAAACAGGAGTTTATTCTCTTACAGTTTGGAGGCTTTGAGTCTGAGTTCAAAGTGCCAGGCTCTAGGGGTTGGGTGAAAGCCCCTCAATCTTGGGCTTCAGCTTTGCCTCCTGCTCCCGGCCCACTGGAGCTAGAGGCTTTTCTTCACTCAGACAGCTGCTGGCTGCTGAGACTGACAAGCCCAAAGTTGACAAGTAAAAGGGCACAGTCCTGATGTTACCAAACTACACGGCAGGCCATTAATTCAAATCCATTGAAAGTCCCAAGGTCAGCAGAACATGGCAGGGTGCTGAGCAACTACACGGCTCCATACAGGGTCCAAGTGTGCCAGAAGCTAGACACCATTCCCCAAGGGTTCTCCTTATATACAGGAAGTAGACCACAGCCCTAAGGCAGCTACTCAGCTGCTCACAGTAGATTCCACCATGGAGTTGATTACCAGTCTCATCATGGGGAATACTACATCCAGCTGCCCAGCCACTCAACCAGGCCCAGCCACGTTGACACACAAACTTCACCACCACAGAAGGGAAGAGAAGGGAGCAGGATTGGGAGATGTTGTGCTGTCATTCAGCCTTGTCAAAGGCCTTAGTGAACCCCACAGGGAGTTTCAGAGCTGCAAGTGCCCTTCAGAGTTATTCCAAAAGGGCCAGGCCTTTATGGTCCCTGTCCATCACTGGATGTGAGCTCCTGGGAAGGATGTGTGACCTTGGGCGAGGCAGCTCTCTTTGAGAGAGGCAGTCCCCACAGGGGACTGACAGCTGAGGACTGTGGGCCAGCAGCATTCCCAGCAGCTGGGAGACAAGTACTCCATCCTTGACCAGGGCAGGACATCACAGTGTCCGCCACCCTTCCTGTAGTCATTGCTCTTCTTGGCTGTTTCTGTCTTCCCCCAGCAGCCACAGGGCAGGGGGGAGCTCCCTTTCACTCTTGCCTCCTCACAAGGCTAAGCACTCGTCGGATTTTTCTTTCTCATACGCTTTCCAAATTTGCAAATGCAAAGTCACCCAGGAAGAAAGGGTCTGAGAATTACTTTGGTTCTCAAAGTGTGACCCCTTGACCAGCAGCATCAGTATCACTTGGGAAAATGCTGTAACGCAAATTATTGGGTCCCACCCCAGGTCTACTAAATCAGAAACTCTGCAGGTAGGGTCTAGACTTCTGTTTTAACAAGCCCTCCAGGTAATTCTGATGCATGTTCAAGTCTGAGAACCACTGGGAAGGCTGTACTCAGGTAACAATCTCGAAACCTCAATGGCTTAACACAACAAAGGTTTATTTCCTGCTCATACCAAATGTCTATTTCATGTTGACAAGAGGCTCTGCTCATCATAGTCACTCAGGGATTCAGATTGATGGACCAGCCACCACCTTGAAAGTTTGGGAGCCTTGCCAAAGGCAAAGAGAATATATGGTGGATCATGCACTGGCTCTTAAATATCCCATAAGACATAGGTCACAAGTCATGATCCAAAACAAGTGACATGACCTCATCTGACTACAATGGCGTAAGAAGTGAATTACAACAATGAGCACAACACTTACTTTGTAGGATTGTTGAGAGGATCAAATGAAACAGAAGATGGAGAAGGCCTTTGAAAACTATTAAAAACTATACCAATTCAAACTGTGGTCAATGTCATGAGATAAAGTGTATGTGAACTGCTGTATGGAAAGTGAATTTTCTCTGTAAATTTTCACCCAAATCACACACACACAAAAAAAAAACTATACCAATTCAAGAGATTATTTCTACTACTTCTAAGGATGGTGGGAAAGAGGTGAGTCCCCGTTGTTTGTTTCATTGTCAAGTGCGGGCTGGGGCTGTTGGGGAAATGGTGTGGAGTTCTAAAATGCGAAGTCATAACCTAGAAGAATTATTCAAAATAAATGTATCAGATTTTAAGAAGCTGGCTTTAGAACACAACATGATAGAAAAATATAGACAATATGATCCATACAACACTTGGCACACAGAAAATACTCAGTATGTTTGTTAGGTGAGTGATTTTTCCAACTCTTTATACCAACTATTGTCATAATCTCATAGTCGAAAAGATCATAGAGTTTGGAACCAACTTTTTGTTGTTGGTTGAATTAGCTGTAGGGTTTATCTGTTTGGCCAATGGGATAGTCTATAGAAGTTGGCAATATGAGTTTTCTAGTCCAACTGCCACAGTTCAAATCCCAGCTCAGCCATTTATTACCTATGTATCCTGAAGATAGTTATTTCAATTCTCTATGTCTTTGTTTCCCTACTTGAAAAAAATTATGACAATGTTGATAACAATAATAATATACCTAGTCCACAGGGTTGTTGTAATGAGTCAATAATATATATAAAATGCTTAGAATGGTGCCTGTATATAGCAGGTACACCTAAGTGTAAGCTACTGTACTGCTGTTGGTTTTAAATTTAGAATAAAATCCAAACCTCTGCCAATGAACAAGATGACCCTACTTAAATACTGCCTGTGTCCCTACCTCATGTCCTCCACTCTTCCTCACAGCTCACCACTAGGAAGCCACACTGGCCTTCTTTTTGTTTCTTGCCTACTCCGAGCTTGAGCCTGTCCCAGGGCCTTTGCGCCCTTGCCTTCCCCTCTGACTAACACATTTTCACTGGCCCACGAGATGACTAGTTCTATCTCATCTTCTATTTCTCAGTCTGTGCCCTTCTATGGGTGACCACACAATCCTAAATTGCTTATTCCTAGTTATTCACATCATCTTTCAGTTTTTTACTCTCTCATGTTGTTCACTTGTTAACAAGTTTATTATCTTTAGTATCTTTCTCACCACCTCTATAACATCATCTTCCTAAGAGTAGGGACCTTGTATGTCTCTTTTGCCACTTAGAACAATGCCCAAAGTCTATGTTTAAAAAAAACAACACAGTTGCTGTTGAGCTGACTACAAATGCTGGCAACCCCGTGCGTGTCAGAGTGTTGACCTGTGCTCCACAGGGGTTTCAATGGCTGCTTCTTCAGAAGCAGACTGCCAGGGCTTTATCCTGAGATGTCTCTCGGTGGACTTGAACCTCCAACCTTTTGTTTAGCAGTTGAGCATGTTAACCATGCATACCACCCAAGGACTCCAAACATAATCTGATGCCCTATAAATATATGGTAAATGAAGGAATTAGTACACCGCTTCCTTTTTGAGATATTGGCACTCTGCTCTGTGGGAAGAAAACATCTTCTCTATAAACTTGAGATAACAATGAATTTTTGCAGTAGAAACATTCACATTAAATGAATGGATCCAAAAATGAAGTGCATCTGGGAGCCATGTGTCTAGGAAGTAGTGATTTTTAACAAAGGGCCTGAAGGGTCACTGTTCCAGCTGATCCAGTTCACAGCCCCACCACAGATGTCTGGCCAAATACTGTACTCACAGCCAAATTATTTTTACACATTACTACAACAGAACTATGCACAATGTCCTAGTAGTTACGTGGTGATGTACTCTCAGGAGAAAATAACATTTATTGTCATTTTTTTTCAGTATCTAATTTCAGAATAATTGTAACCTCACTGCAGAAAACTCCAAAGATAGAGAAAAGAACAAAGCACAAAGCAAACAACAGTCTTCCAAACAGTGGAACATTTTGATGCATGTGCTTTCAGTCATTTTTCTAAAAATGTTTTTAAAATGAGCCTGCACATTATACACTGCTTTGGAGCCAAGTATTTCCCTAAGTAGTATATCATGGATAGTATTATGTATTTAATATTCTTATACAAAAATGTTTACATATTCTAATCTATTTAAATGATTTTAAATTATACAAAAATATATGCCCACAGTAAAAAACCCAAATAGTATAGAAGAGAAGGGGGGGAAAAAATACTTTATTCTATTCCTACTGCACAATGGTTTTTGTGTGTTTCCAGAATATTCAGACACAAATAAAATCACGCTATATTATATTGTGCAACAACGTGTTATTTAATGTAATAATAAGATACACAGTTACATCAAATAAGACATTTAATATATCATTTCTGTAACATTTAATATTACATTTGTCTGGCTGCGTGTTTTATTGCGTGTTGTTGTTGTCAGGTGCCAGCAAGTCAGCTCCAACTCATAGAGACCTTACATACAACAGAAGGAAACACTGCCTGGTCCCGTGCCATCCTCACAATCACTGTGGGGCTTGAGACCATCACTGCAGTCACTGTGTCCGTCCATCTCATTGAAGGTCTTCCCCTTTTGCACTGACCCTCTACTTTACCAGGCACAGTAACCTTCTCCAGGGAATAGTCCCTTCTGACAACATGACCAAAGCCTGGCCATGCTCATGCCCAAGGAGCATTCTGGCTGCACTTCTTCCAGGACAATTTGCTCATTCTTCTGGCAGTCCAGGGTACGTTCGGTATGCTTCGCCAACACCACAACTCAAAAGCATCAACTCCTCTCCAGTCTTTCTCATTCACAGTTCAGCTTTCACACGCATATGAGGTGACTGAAAATACCATGGCTTGGGTTAGGCGCACCTCAGTCTTCAAAATCATGGCTTTGCTCTTCAACACTTTAAAGAGGTCTTTTGCAGCAGATTTGCCCAGTGCAATACGACATCTGATTTTTGGACTGCTGCTTCCATAGGTGTTGATTGTGGATCCAAGTAATATGAAACCTTTATTTTTTTAAATTAGTCTCTATTTGATGAAAACTTTGATAATTTCCATTTCTTTGATACTACACACAATGATAAAATTCTCTATATATATCATTTAATAGATGTACATGGGTATAGATAGACACCATTTTGATGACTAAGGTGCACCTGACCTAAGTCACAGTATTTTCAGTCACCTCATATGCATGTGAAAGCTGGACGATGAATAAGGAGGAGCAAAGAAGAATTGATGCCTCTGAATTATGGTGTTGGTGAAGAATACTGAATATATCATGGACGCCAGAACAAAGAGATTTGTCTTGGAAGAAATACAGCCAGATGCTCTTTTAGAAGCAAGAACGGGGAGAGTTCGTCACATGTACTGTGGTCATGCTCTCAGGAGGCACTTGTCCTTGGAGAAGGATATCATGCTTAGTAAAATAGAGGGTCATCAAGAAAAAGACCCTCAGGAGACAGACTGACCAATGACTGTAACAATAGGCTCAAACATAGCAACAACTATGAGGACGGTGCAGAACTGGGCAGTATTTTTGATCTGTTGTCCAAAGGGCTGCTATGAGTCAGAACCCACATAAGGGCAGCTAACAACAATGACATGGAAGTACTTTAACATTTTAACAATCAATATGGCTGTGTTGGCTGCATAGAAGCCATTTGTATGGAAGCATGCATGTATGCGTGCATGTGTGCATGCACATGTGTGTACGTGTGTGCACGTGCATGTGTGTGCACACATGTGCATGTATCCTGCTGCATTGAGCAAAGAGATAAGTGAGATCAATTGATCTTTCCAAACCTCTTCCTAGTTAATGGCTTCACTCAGCTTCCTCTGTGGACTTTGAACCGACTGCTCAACAATAGCAAAAAATGATAATAATACTAACAGATTCAATGTCAACTCCTTTCTCTTTCTTTTTTACCTTGGTCGCAAAAATGACCAGGCAGGTTTAGGTTTTTTTTTTAGTTAGCTAAGGAAGAAAGTACCTTGTTTCAGTACAAGGCGGGCTCGTGCTTACTCACTGATCTGCACTGAACACTTTCCCTTGTTACCCTCCCAAGAGGGATCGGGTCTCCGGGAGCTAGGTAAGCACGGGCGGGCTTGTGCTTAGTCCCCGGGAGCGAGGTAAGCACGGGCGGGCTTGTGCTTAGTCCCCGGGAGCGAGGTAAGCACGGGCGGGCTTGTGCTTACTCACTGATCTGCACTGAGCACTTTCCCTTGTTACCCTCCCG
>NW_006921635.1:14101991-14109290 GCF_000298275.1 Orycteropus afer afer
GAAACGACTCAACGGCACTTAACAACAACAACAAGGAAGAAAGTATCAGAGTTCCCTGCAATGTGAGTTTAAAATGCAGATTCCAGGGCCCCACCCTACATCCACCTAATCAGAACTCCTGGGATGGGAACGAAGGCCCTGCATGTAATAATTTTCCCCAACTGATTCCAATGCACACCAACATTTGGGAACCACTGGTTCAGATTAATGGTTTTCCGACCTGGTTGCACATTAGAATTACCTGGAGAGTTTAAAAAATACATATTGATGACTAAACCAAACCAATTAAATCAGAATCTCTGTGGGTGGGGCCCAGACATCTATATAAAAAAGAAAACTCCTTAGGTGATTCAGGTTGACAGCCAGAATTGAGAACTACTGATTTAGAAAATTCTTAGATGGGTTAAATAGCCTCTGGACAATGAAATTGAATGTTTACTATAGTTAATAGGTAATTTTCTCTCTGAAATTTGATCTTACATATTGCTTTTTTTTTTTAATGTTGGGAAAGAGGAGAATGCATTCTTATTTTGATTGCTGTCAGTGGGACACTGCTTAGCAAGTCAAGTCATGCATTTCTGTTCTGTGCTAGGCACGATGATTATTAAGGTCCTGAGATTGTCTTGAATGTGGGCAGAGCTGGAATATGCCTACTTGTTATTCCGTGGCTTCATGTTAATCAGTGGGGCAGATGGCTATGAGGCTTTCTGCAGCACCTGATGTTCATGAACTGCTTTACACAGCCCCCTTGTGAAATAATATACCTCTTCTTCCCTGACTCACAGGAGAAAAATAAAGCAAAGAAATTTAAGGGACTGCTCAAGGCTGGATATCTTGCAAGTGTTGAAGTCAAGGAGGGAAGCTCTAGAACCAGGTTCTACAACACAGCGGTGAGCTGATAATAATCTAGTCAACTGGGCATTTGCAATAAGTATTTTGGATGACACTGGCCTCCCTTTCACTTGCCATCCTTGTTCTATTTCAAAATTTTCATTATACAAGCAGAACCCATAGGCTAAATTCATTACTTAATTGCTTATTGTCCACTTTGCTAACATAGACCTGTTCTAATGAGAACTGATTCTCAACATTAGAAGTAGGACCTGAATTACACAATCAATTCAACCTCCATGCTAGGCTGTGGTGGTCTGGAGTCAGCTCTGACCAGCTAGCAAGAGCCAAGCGTGTGATTTTCCCAACTCCATGTTCACCGACATCACATTCATAGCTTGAAATTGGCCACAATAAGAGAATATTTACATCACAGAAATTGGCAAACACAACAAATAAGGTTGCTCTTATTTTATTTATTTTTTAAACCCCTAGAGAGCCAGTTGTTAAATATTTACCAGCACACTACTGGTAGTAAGTCAGCATGGAAATTAATCTGAACATTTTGGGCATTAGCAAGTTGTAGAACCAATGACCTAATATGATTTAAAAAAAAAAAATTATCTGAATATCATCTTTGGTATATTCTACATTACATTTTCTGTTTATTTAACGCATCCTATAAAATGGGAACCTTTAAATGGGATCCACCCAATTCTCACTTGCTGACAATGGTTAGATTCCAAAGACCAGGTCATTATGGGAAATCAGAGAATGACCACATCAGAGCACAGAACGGACGAGGCGTCCATCATTACATAACTGCCACTGCACCGAGAATCATGGCCCAGCCAAGTTGACACCTAACCTTAATCATCACAGCCCCCGTTACTCACCCTGGCATTTGATACTACCAGACCATGTCATTAATGTGCAAAACAGTCTGATCGTCCATTTTGTTTTTACTACATAAATACAAAATGTCAGATAATGAAAGAGTTGATAAGTGAGGTAGTGGTGTAGTGCCTAAGGCATTTGACTGCTAACGAGAAGGCTGTCAGTTCAAACCCACCAACCACTCCTCAGAAGGCAGATTGGGCTGTCTCTTTCCATAGAGATACCACCTCGGAAACCCAAGGAGGGGTTGCTATGAGTCAGATCCCACTCAATGGCAGTGAGTTTGGTTTTGGTTTTTTCATATTGGTTTAAAAGAATAATGCTAGTAATCAGAATTGGCAACGGTGAGAAGATTCCCATGTACAGGTGACGGAAGTGCCTATAGTACAGTCCTTTGGAAGGCAAATGACAGAATCGTGTCAAAAGCCTTAAGTTGTGTATGCCTTTGGGTTTCATCCTAAGGAAATAATTAGAGACATATGTAGCATCACATGCTTAAAATGTCCACTGTGGCATAATTTACAATAGTGGTTCTCAACCCTGACTGCACATTCGATTCACGTAGGGAATAAAAACAGTATACTAGGAAGGAAGGTTGGGCAATCCTACTTCCGTAGTGATACTGCCTCGGAAACCCAAGGAGGGGTCGCTATGAGTCTGGGCCGACTCGACGGCACATAACAACAACAACAACAGTGGTTCTCAACTGGGGGTGGGAGCTGGGGTGAGAGAGGAGAGAACTAGGAGGTCTGGGGAGAGGCACTGTATTTCCAGCAGACATTTGGCAATGTCTGAGACATTCTTGGTTGTCAAAACCAGGCTTGGGAGCACTATTCACAATAACAAAAGGATAGAAACCGCCTAAATGCCCATCGAGGGAAGGATGAGTCAATAAACCGTTACATACACACAATACTACACAACATTGAAGAACAACGAATCTGCGAATCTTGTAACGTGGATCAATTTAGAGGCCATAATGCTGAATGAAGGTAGTAAATCACAGAAGGGTAAATATTGTATGAGACCAAAATGAAAAACTGAAATAGGACCGAACACGGGGCCCTGCCCAGTGCACAGTCAGGCCAAAACAGTTTACACACCAAGTGACTGGAGAATTATTTATTGCAAAGTAGCAATGCAAGGAGGCAGAGGTACCCGTATCCAGATCTGACTCCCTGAAACTCCATTGAATTACAGTTTTGTAGGTTTCAGAAGAGAGGGTTATGCATATTCATAAAAATTTCAGGAATTTGAGTGTGAGATGGTTGACAATTGGCTGAAATTTCCTTCGCCTCAAGTTTAAAGGGACAATAGTGTTTTGAACCAGTGCATTTGCGTACTGGATGAGTCACACTGATTTCCTGTCATCAGCTGATTGGGGCTTAAGCAGAGGGTAGAGTGTTAGTTCCCAGTAACTTTGTTCCTCTCTGTCCCACTGAGTATGTCCGCGGGCCAGAGTTAATTTTTAAGTTCTTTTCCAAGACACTTTAACGCGTTTATCACCTGTGCCTAAGGAAATAGCAGGAAAGAATGTTTTTTCTCCATTCAGTTCTTAAGGAACTGAGCTTATTGTATTTACTCATCTGTCTCCAACCGGGGTCCTATTTGTTTACTCATCTGTCTCCAACTAGGGTCCTATTCATCTTAACCAGGGTGGAGAAATAGTTGAGCATAATTACATTTACTTATTTATTCCTAACTGGGGTCCTATCTGTTCTAATTATCTGCCTTACCTAGGGTGGGAGAAATACTTGAATTTTGACTTTACTCAGTTTCAAAACCAAACCCACTACCACTGAGTCAATTTCAACTCTACAGGATATAATAGAACTGCCCCATAGGGTTTCTAAGGCTGTACATCTTTTTAAAATTTAATTTAATTTTTATTGTGATTTGGGTGAAATTTACAGAGCACATTTCTTCATACACATTTTGTTTCATGACATTGATTGCAATCCCCACAATGTAACAGCTCTCTTCCCACTTCCTCTCTGTGGCTACCTAGTCCCTGTGTCATCCTTTCCTAGGCATTCCTGCCCTCTGAGCTACCTCCCTGTGCAAATGCTGCCCTTCTGATTTTCCACAGTTGATTGTTCTAAGTGTACCCACCTGGTGTAATTGTTCACCCTGTTGGCCTGTCTATTGTGTGGCTGGAATTTAAGCTGTGAATGAGTTCAATTCCTGGCCCAAAGGGTAACTAGGGGCCATAGTCTCAGGGGTTCACCAGTTTCTATCAGACAGTAAGCCTGGTTATTTTTTACTAATTTTTTTTCTTAATGATTTTGAGTTCTGTTTGATATTTTTCTCCCTCTCTATCCATGATCTCCAATATTATCTCTTTCTAAGTGGTTGGCAGTGGTAACCAGACACTATCTAGTTCTTCTGGTCTCAGGGTGGTGTCGGTGGAGGATCCATGGTCCACTAGTCCCTTGGGACTAATTGTTTCCATGCATCTTTGATTTTCTTCACTTTTCTTTGTTCCATGTAAGGAGAGACCAATAGGTGCATCGTAGGTGGCAGCTCGTAAATTTTTAAGACTCCAGTTGCTACTCACTACAGTAGGATGTAGAACAATGTTTTTGTGTAGTATGTTATGCCAGTTGAGCTTGATGTCACCTGCAACCATGGTCCTGAGCCTATGGGCCTAGTAACTCATTCTGTCAAGGTGTTTGGCTGTGGCTAAGAAGTTATTATAACTTTGTCCCCTATTAGCTCTATTATATATATGGACATTCTTATAGCCCATACAAATATTTATGTGGAAATACCATCTGCCAAACTTACATACGGTCATGGGTATATTCCCTTTATATACCTGATCATTTTGCCTGTCTACCTATGCATTCACCTATAGATTAATGCTTCTTATTACTGATAATGCAGTATTAAGTATGTAAAAATATTTATCCTTGTGGGCCGTACTCTTATGCACCTCTCCATGTCTTCCTTTTCCTTAGTGTGTTATTGTACTGGTCACTTGCTTTTGGTATATTGCCTTTCCCTTCATCCAAATCAATACTTGTCTCTGACCTATCTAGCAATTTTCCCTCTCCTCTCCAAGCTTGATAACTCTGGACACCAACAAAAAAATTTCCTTTCATGTGTTAACCTTTCCTTGACTTTTTATAACAGTGGACTCATACAATATTTGTCCTTCTATGATTGACTTATTTCACTCAGCATAATGTCCTCCAAGTTCATTCACATTATAAGTTGTTTCGTGGATTCTTCATTATTCTTTAGTGTTGCATAGTATTCCATTGTGTGTACGTACCATAAGGCTGTAAATCTTCATGGCAGCAAATTGCTTCATCCTTCTCCCACAAAGCGGCTGGTGGGTTTGAACTGCTGACCTTTTGGATAGTAGCCAAATGCCTTCACCATTGTACCACCAGAGCTCCTTCTGTATGAGACCACTACTATAAAAAGTCAAGAAAAATGTTTCACAAAAAAAAATATTCTTTGATGGTTACAGGCGGGGGAGGGAAACCACTACCTAAAGTGGAGACATGTAGTAACTTGGGGAAAGACATTATTATTACAATTAATACAAAAAGTTAAGAAAAAAAAAAAAAAAATACTCTTTGATGATTACCTGGGGTGGGTGGGGATGGCATGGTATAAATAAGTTTTCTGATAAAACAAAATGTTTCTGTTGTTAGGTGTCATCGATTCAGTTCCAACTTATGCGAACCCACTTACAACAGACCGTAACGCTGCCTGGTCCAGTGCATCCTCGTGATTGTTGCTATGCTTGAACCCATCACTGCAGCCGCTGCCAACCCTTCTCATTGAGAGACTTGCCCTTTTTCACTGACCCTCCATTTTACCAACCGTCATGTCCTTCTCCATGGAATGGCCCCTTCTGACAATGTGACCAAAGTAGTTGAAATGAAGTCTGGCCATTCTTGCTTCCAAGAAACATTCCAGCTGCACTTCTTCCAGGATAGATTTGTTCATTCTTCTGGAATCACATGGTATTTTCAGTATTCTTCACCAACACAACAATTCAGATGCATCAATTCTTCTGTAGTCTTTCTTCCTTATTCATTGTCCAGCTCTCACATGTATATGAGGTTATTGAAAATACCATGGCTTGGGTCAGGTACATCTTAGTCTTCAAAATGATATCTTTACTTTGACAGCAATTTGTCCAGTGTAGTATGTCCTCTGATTTCTTCTGCTGTTTCCATGGGCATTGATTGTGGACACAAGGAAAATGAAATCCTTGACAACTTCAATCTTTTCTCCATTTATCATGATGGTGCCTATTGATCCAGTTGTGAGGATTTTCATTTTCTTTATATTGAGGTGTAATCCATACTGAAGACTGTGGTCTTTGATCTTCATCAGTAAGTGCTGCAAGTCTTCTTCACTTGTAGCAAGCAAGGTTGTGTTATCTGTATATCAGAGGTTGTTAGTAAGTCTTCCTCTAATCTCGATGCCACATTCTTCTTCATATAGTCCAGCTTCTCGGATTACTTGCTCAGCATACAGATTGAATACTTAGTATACAGATGGAAGTAAAATACTTCCATAAAAAACCAAAAAACAAACTCACTGCCCTGAGTTGATTCTGACTCATAGCGACCCCCACTGAGTTTCCTAGGTGGTAAATCTTGACAGAAGTAGATTGCCCCCATCTTCCTTCCGCAGAGCAGCTGGTAGGTTTGAACCACCAACCTTGTGGTTAGCAGTCAAATGCTTCAGGCACTATGCCATCAGAGCCACTTAAAAAAAACTTCCACAGTCATTGGTAAATAGCTGCCTCTCTTGAGACCATATTCTTCTCCCCATTCTCCTGTGGGAGAACCCAGTCAAGAGATTCCAGCCTCAATGAGTAGCAACTGGGATCTTAAAAGCTTGCAAGCAGCCATCTAGATGCAACAATGGGTCTCTCCTTATCCAGAGCAAAGAAGAATGAAGAAAACCAAAGATGCTGGAAACAATCAGTCCAAGTGACTGGTACACCATGCAATTCTCAGCCCATACGACTATGAGACCAGAAGAGCTAGATGGTGCCTGGCTACCACTATCAACCACTCGAAGGGGGATCTATGTAGGAGATACTGGATAAAGTGGAAGAACAATGTGGAACAAAACTCAAAATCATTTAAAAAAGGGGGGGGGCGGGGAAGGGTGACCAGGTTTGCTGGTCTGACAGAGCCTCATGGAACCACAGAGACTATGGCCCCTAGCTGCCCTTCAGGTCTGGAATTAAACCCACTCCTATAGCTTCCTGCCAAACAAAAGACAGGCATCTGAGCTGAACATTTACTTTAGGTAGATCATTTCCATTTCTTTGATACTACACACAAAGATAAAACTCTCTTTATATATGTAATTTATCACAGACAGCCCCCAGGTTTCTCTTTTGGTCTCCATTTGGATGGTGATGTTGTTGTTGTTGTTAAGTGCCATCGAGTCATTTCCGACTTATAGCGACCCCACGCACAGCAGAACAAAACACTGCCCAATCCCGAGCCAGCCCCACAATCCCTGCTATACTTGAGCCCATCATCGCAGCCACCATGTCAATCCATCTCGTTGAAGGCCTCCCCCTCTTTC